>NC_080168.1:98231539-98473071 GCF_950295315.1 Erinaceus europaeus | reverse complement strand
CCAAGACCTTAATACTCCCATGCCCCCCCCCACACACACACAATCACTTCCTCCAAGTCACAAATACTACTCTGCTTTTTCTGCTATTTTTCATGACCTCCCTAAATTACAGTCATTTGAAAGTCATTGAAAAAAAAAAAAAACAGTTCAGTGAGCCATTTCAAACATGCAGCCCCATTTCCCTAGATGTGGAAATAAACAAAGATTACCTAAATGTAAACACCAGACTATTTATTCAAAGCAAGGGAGTCAGTGGTCATCATTTGCATGTGACAAGAGTCTCACAGGCAAGCAGAGAAGTAGGGGAACTTTACAGTAGAAAAAAGAGAAGGCCCTGATCAGAGGCTGTTGGAATGGGAGTCTGTAAACCAATTAACTATCAGTGGGACATCTTACTTGATTTTTTTTTAATTATCCTTATTTATTATTGGATAGATACAGAGAGAAATCAAGAGGGAAGGGGGAGATAGAGAGGGAGAGAGACAGATTGACACCTGCAGCCCTGCTTCACCACTCATGAAGCTTCCCCCTGCAGGTGGGGACTGGGGGCTTGAACCTGGGTCCATGCACATGGCAACATGTGCACTCAACTATGTGTGCCACCACCTGGCCCCTTATTTGATTGTTTAGAGGTGCAGATTTGGCTTTTTTTTCTTTATTGTGGGATTAATGGTTTACAGTCAACAGTAAAGTACTGTAGTTTGTACATGCATAACATTTCCTCGTTTTTCACATAACAATACAACCCCCACTAGGCCCTCCTCTGCCATCATGTTCTAGGACCTGAACCCCCACAGCCACCCCAGAGTCTTTTACTTTGGCGCAATACACAAACTCTAGTCCAGGTCCTGCTTCGTGTTTTCTCTTCTGATCTTGTTCTTCTGTTTCTGCCTATGAGAGAGCTCCTCCCATATTTATTTTTCTTTTTCTTTTCTATTTTGTATTGATGAAAAGGAAACACTGACAAAACCATAGGATAAGAGAGGTACAACTCGACACAATTCCCACCACCAGAACTCCATATCCCATCCCCTCCCTTGATAGCTTTCCTATTCTTTAACCTTCTGGTAGTATGGACCCAAGGTCATTGTGGGATGCAGAGGGTGGAAGGTCTGGCTTCTGTAATTGCTTCTCCTCTGAACATGGGTGTTGACAGGTCGATCCATACTCCCAGCCTGTCTCTCTCTTTCCCTAATAGGGCGGGGTTCTGGGGAATCGGAGCTCCAGGACACATTGGTGGGGTTGTCTGTCCAGGGAAGTCTGGCTGGCATCCTGCTAGCATCTGGAACCTGGTGGCTGAAAAGAGAGTTAACATATAAAGCCAAACAAAATGTTGACTACTCATGAACCTAAAGGCTGGAATAGTATAGATAAAGAGTTGGGAGGGGGGTCTCCGTTTTGTAGATAGCTAGTAGGCCTATTTTAGTTCTATTCCAAAGGGCCTGTGACTATACTAGTTTTTTTTTTCTTCCCCTTGAGCCTGAAATCTGATATGCAGGTGGATCCAAGTTATTGTCTGGGAAGATGATGTCATGGCTGGAAAAGGGCCAGAAAGCTGGATCAGAGAAGAGAATAGCTCCCAAATATAGGAAAGGTGTATAAATATTATTGACTGTAAACCCCATCAATTTGATCTGATCTGGAGCCCATATTCAGCTTAGGAGAAATTCTATATAAAAAAACAACTGTAGGGATATTGGAATAGGGTTAGTATAACACTGTCTCAGACAAATCATGATTCTTTGATGATGATGAATTTCTAGTAATGTTGAAGATGACAGCTCTGACAAAGACAGAACATATGATAGGATCAGTGTGTAGATGATAAAGTGGACCAATTATTTATAAACAAGAATCACCTGCATAATCTTGTAAAGATACAGATCCTTATATATCCCAGACTTAGAACTGCTGATTTAAAAAGGCCAAGGAGTGGTCCAGGAGGTGGCAAAGAAGCATTAGATTCTCAACCATGAGGTCCCAAGTTTGATTTCTGGCAGCACATGTACCAGAGTGATGGCTGGTTCTTTCTGTCCTCCTATTTTTCTCATGAATAAATAAATTCTAAAAAAAAAAAAAAAAAAACACTAAGGAAAGGTTGTGGTGCATCTTGTAGAGCACACACATTACTATGCACAAGGACCCTGGTTCAAGTCCCCAGTCCCTACCTGCAGGAAGGAAGCTTCACAAACTATACTTCATGTCTCTCTTTTCCTTTCCTTTCAATTTCTTGCTATCTCTATTAAAAAAAAAAAAAACATAGAAAGGCTGAGTCAGGGAGGATCCATCCAGCATCCTTGCTTTTGCCAAGTCTCACTCATGAGTCTAAATCACCACCTGGCTTGGGAACCATTTCTGAGGCCAGATTCTCTTCTTTAATAGCATCTTAATATAATTATTTTTTGTACTTTTTTTTTTTTTACTACATTTTATCTTTAAACACATTCTACATATTAACCTTTAAATCATTTTTATCAAGTGTTATTATGAAAAACAGTGTATTTGGGGCAGTTGAGGTAGCTTCTCTGGGAGGGCACCTACTTTGTCATATGTGTAATCCAGGTTTGAGCTCCTGGGCAGGGGTAGATAGCATAATGGTTATGCAAAAAGACTCTCATGCCTGAGGCTCCAAAGTTGAGTCCCCCATACCACCATAAACCAGAGCTGAGCAATGATCTAGTAAAAAAGAAGGAGAAGAAGAAGAAGAAAGAAAGAAAAAGAAAAAGAAAGTTTGTATTGCTAGTCCACCACATGGGAGTACTGCTGCACTGGGGAAGCTTTGGAGCTTTGGTATCTCTGTCTGTTTTCCTCTTTTTCCACCTGAAAAAGTCAACCCAAAGCTGTGAAGCCCCAGTGAAGACAAAACAAACAAACAAACAAACAAGCAAAAAACATTTGAGAGCTAATAAGACAGTTCACCAGAGAGAGTGCCTTTTTTGTCATACATGTGACTTGGGTTCGAGTTCTGCCCCCACTACACGTGGTGGGGGGAGCTTCAGTGCTGTGGTATCTTCCCTCTGTCTCTCTTTCTGTAAAAGTCAGTGTGGAGCAGTGGAGTCCTGATGCTGAAGGAAAAAAAAAAGTGTAATCATAGTTGTCCTGTGGTTGATGTTGATGGTTGTATGGCTTTATAATGAAAGTAGAAGCCCCAACTGGAAAATGTTGTTTTTCTATCTTTTGGATTGTCTTTTGGACATGGTAACACACATACAGAGCCTCCAGTGTCAACTCATTTTATTACATTACCAGGTTAGATTAAATTCTTTGGAACAACTCACTTTGTAGATCTCTCAACATTTAGGATACACTGAGAAAGAAACTTTTTTTCTTTTTTCATGTATTATATAATGGATTGTATTGAGTGGTCTTTCAAAAAAGGAAAGGATATTATCATATAAATTCTTATTAATTACTTTAAAATGAATGTACAAGTATGTCAATTTAGTAGAGATTTGGAAGAACTGTAGCAATGATGGTGATGATGCTAACTGCCTTCTATTTACCGAGCACTGTTTTAAGCACTTTACGCGGATCATCGTATTTACTTATCTGAATAGTTCTCTATAGCTAAAGAAACTGACTCTCAGAGAATGTATCTAACTTGTCTTATGTCACATTATATTTAATTCCAGACTAAGAATCTAACCAGATGATCAGCTTCGTCCCCCCTTCCATAAATTGTAAATAGACTTCAGTTTTAGAACAGTTTTAAATTTACTGAAAACTCTTAGAAAATAATGCACAGAGGTTTCATTATATTCCACATCCCTCCCAGACACTTCACCCAGTTTCCCCTATTACTATTTTTTATTTCTTTATTGGGGGATTAATGTTTTACAGTCAACAGTAAATACAATAGTTTGTATATGCATAACATTTCTCAGTTTTCCACACAACAATACAACCCCCACTAGCTCCTCTGCCATCCTGTTCCAAGACATGAAATCTCCCCCCCAACCCCAGAGTCTTTTACTTTGGTGCAATACACAAACTCCAGTCCAAGTTCTGCTTAGTATTTTCTCATCTTGTTTTTCAACTTCTGCCTGTGAGTGAGATCATCCCATATTCATCCTTCTGTTTCTGACTTATCTCACTTAACATGATTCCTTCAAACTCCATCCAAGATGGGCTGAAAATGGTGAATTCACCATTTTTTAATAGCTGAGAAGTATTCCATTGTATATATATACACACAATGTGATATATATATGTATATATATATCCATATATACACACACACACACACACACACACACACACACACACACACACACACATATATATATATATATATATATACACACACACACACAGATACCACAATTTGCTCAGCCACTCATCTGTTGTTGAACACCTGGGTTGCTTCCAGGTTTTGGCTATTACAAATTGTGCTGCTATGAACATAGGTATGCACAAATCTTTTTGGATGAATGTGTTTGGTTCCTTAGGATATAACACCAAGGGAGTTGGACGGTAGTGCAGCGGGTTAAGCGCAAGTGGCGTGAAGCACAAGGACTGGTGTAAAGATCCCATTTTGAGCCTCTGGCTCCCCACCTGCAGAGGAATTGCTTCACAGGTGGTGAAGCAGGTCTGCAGGTGTCTATCTTTCTCTCCCCCTTTCTGTCTTCCCCTCCTCTCTCCATTTCTCTCTGTCCTATCTAACAATGACAATATCAGTTATAATAACTATAATAACTACAACAATAAAAAAAACAAGGGCAACAAAAGGGAAAATAAGTAAATATATATATATATAAAAAGGATATAACCCCAGGAGAGGAATTGCAGGGAAGGACATAGGGTAGGTCCATTTCTAGCCTTCTGAGAGTTCTCCAGACTGCTCTCCACAGGGGTTGGACCAATTTACATTCCTACTAATAGTGCAGGAGGGTTCCTTTGTCCCCACAACCTCTCTAGCATTTACTGCTGCTAACTTTTCTGGTGTATGACATTCTCACAGGAGTTTTCCTTATTACTATCTCACAATCATCTGGAACATTTGTTAAGATACTATATAGATAGATTACTACTATTCACTTTTCCCTCCTTTCTACCAGATGACCCTTATCTCTCCTCGGACTCCATCCAGGTCACCATATTGCTTTTTAAGTTTTTATTTATTTATTCATTTATGTGGATATTTTATTTTATTTTACCAGAGCACTGTTCAGCACTGGCTTATGGTGGTGTGTGGAATTGAACCTGTGCTTTAGAGCCTCCGACGGAGAGTCTCTTTACATAACCGTTATGCTATCTACCCCAACCCACATTACTTTGAGTTACCCTATACCTTTCAGTCTTCTTAGGTCTGATATTTCTCAGACTTTTGTTTTTGGTGATCTTTTTTAAGTTTTAAGGTGTACTAGTTAGAACTGGTCACTACTGGCTGGTACTAGTGCCATTTTTGCAAAATATCCTTCAACTGGAACTTGTCTGCTATTTTCTTTTGACTAGACTCAGGTTAAAGATTTTCAGGGCTAGACCAGACATAAATTACATCATCTCCAGGATACATGCTGTTTCTCTGACTTACCATTGCTGAGGTTAACCATGACTGAGGTAGTATCTGTCAGGTTTCTGTATTGTGAACTTGCCCTTCCTCTTTCTTTGGAAGTAAGTCATTATTTGCAGCTATCACTTAGAGTTCTGCTTCTCTGTAAAAGTGGAGTACAGCCTATGGTCTTATGGCTACCATATTATTTCCCCATCTTACAACACTCTAGAACATTGTACTCTGTCTAGAGCTCTCACTTCTACTCTGCTGCCACCCCATTTCTCTGTTCCCATTTGTGGTAAAATTCCTCAAAAATGTTATTTACGCTCCACTTCTTCTATTATTCCCTTCTTCTTCTAGCGTTTGCCCTTCTTCTGTAGCCAGTCAACAGCGTTAGGTTGAGCCTGTTGTAAAGTTTTGAGACCTCCTTTGAACTTGGTCCTATCAGGCTGTCACTCCCACCCATATATATAGAGAATACGCAGGTGGAGAACCCTAGCCAGTTGCCAGGGCCCTGAGATTAGACGTGTCCCAGGGTGGAGAGAGAGTAACCACAGCCAGTCACCACACAGTTGATCAGAAGAGGTCAGGTGGGAACACACACATATGACGTTCCTAACTAGAATTGTGCCAGGTACTGTATGCCCCCTCATCACAAGCTTCAGGGAGTATTTATATGTAAAATTTATGCACTACATGACATTGTTCAGACAAAACAACAGGTGGTTGTACATTACACAGGACGAAAATCAGAATACACTTTTTAGGGAGAAAACATCAAGGTAATTAATGGGTGCTTGAAACTGTCATTATCCGAATGTTATAATGTCAGGAACATTATTTTGATGCCATAGGATAATGAATTTGTTCCAGTTATCCTGTGTACAATCTTCAGACTCTTAGGGCCATTGCCAGACATTCAGATTTATGGTTGATCCCTGTGGCAATCCAGCCCCTCTACTGCCTGTGGGCAGTAGTCTCCAAAACATCTAGACTTCGCCTTCTATAGAGCAGGTTTTTGTAATAACAGGACAGAGCCTGAAATACAGGCCCGAATGACTTATTAGTCAAAGGAAAGTACCTTGTAGACAAATAACAAACAAGACATATATTTTGCAAACATTGCAAAGGGAACCGTCAGGATTTCTAATAACAAGTATCAGGAAGTCTGGGATCAGAGAACTTCACACACACACACACACACACACACACACACACACACACACTGCTGCATTGAAATCCCTCTTATTTAAGGTCCTAACTGACTAGGTACAGCAGTCAGTTCTCAGTTTACATTTTATTTGACACAGTTGGTTACCTTCTCCTCTTTGAAACACCTCCCTTATATCTCAAGCATTATACTCTTATTTCCTTCTTTTCTAAACATTTCCTCTTTATCTTTTTAAGAGTTCCCTTGAGGTAAGTTCATGAGCCCCTTTGCTTGTGGGTACCTACAAGGTCCATGATCTTATAAACTCTTCCCTATACTTTTTTTTTAAACAATGTAGTTCATGTTCCCAGCACAGTGTCTTTTTTTAATATTTTATTTTCTCTTTTGTTGCCCTTATTGTTTTTTTTTTATTATTGTTGTTGTAATCAATGTCGTCATTGTTAGATAGGACAGAGGGAAATGGAGAGAGGAGGGGAAGACAGAGGGGGAGAGAAAGATAGACACCTGCAGACCTGCTTCACCACCTGTAAAGGGACTCCCTTGCAGGTGGGGAGCCAGGGACTCGAACTAGGATCCTTACACCGGTCCTAGCGCTTCTTTTAACTCCTAAATTTCCAGCCCAAGTCTGTCTCCTGAACAGCACCATCTGTATACTTATCTGTTTGAGTAGCATCTCTAACTCAATCGTTTGGAAATGCTCCCTTTCCCCAAAAAGTGTGTTTCCCACCTCTACTGGTGGCAACTCTATACGTCATTTGTTCAGGCTGAAGATACTTGTTTCTTTGACTTCTTGCTTTTTCTCACAAGCCACATCCTGCTCCTTCAACTAATGTTATTAAATCTGCCTCTGGAATTTATCTACTATATCTAACCACTTCACCACAGCTACCACGGCCCAAACCACTATCAGATCCCACCTGGATAATTCTAGCACTCTCTTATCTGGGATGTTTGATCCTGTCCTTGCCATCCTTCAGTCTCTTTTCAACACACCAATCAGTGAGTTTGTCAAACGTAAGTGCAGCATATCATTGTCCTATTCTGAATACTCCAGAAGCATTCCATCTTACAGAAAACATCAAAGTCCTCCATCACTTTTCTCACTTCCTTCTTTTTTGCTTGGTTCTAACTACACAGGCCTCCTGGGACTTGCAGGAAGCATTTTTTATGCAGGTAACCTTGAGACTTACTTCCTCAGTTCTATTACCTACTCTGCCTACTCTTAAAACTGACACACACAGGCGTTCCTTCATTGCCGCATCTACTGTGAGAATGTGAACACCATACTCAGCAACCAGACCATCGACATTCCGGGAGAATGTCGACATCTCTGTCTCTGAAGGGCTGCATGGTCATCACTAAGGGCCCCAGAGGCACCCTGTGGAGGGACTTCAACCACATCAGCATAGAACTCAGTCTCCTTGGAAAGAAAAAGAAGCAGATCTGAGTTGACAAATAGCCGGGAAATAGGAACTGGCTATTGTTCGCACTATCTGCAGCCATATACAGAACATGATCAAGGGTGTTATACTGGGTTCCTGATACAAAATGAGGTCTGTGTATGCTCACCTCCCTATCAACATTGTGATTCAGGAGAATGGGTCTCTTGTTGAAATCAGAAATTTCTTGGGCGAAAAATACATATGCAGGGTTTGAATGAGATCAGGTGTTGCTTGCTTAGTATCTCAAGCCCAGAAAGATGAGTTAATTCTTGAAGGAAATGACACTGAACTTGTATCAAATTCATCTGCATTGATTCAGCAAGCTACAACTGTTAAAAACAAAGATCTCTGGAACTATTTGGATGGTATGTATGTTTCTGAAAAAGGAACAGTTCAGCAGGCTGATGAATAATCTCTAAATTGTCCAGCCACACAAGGTCCTAACTATGGCAAATAATGGGATGACTTATCAGACCTACTTGTGATCTCTTAAAAGATGCAATAAAAGCCATTACTGGTTTTGAAAAAAAAAATTCACACACACACACACACGGGCCCTTGCTTATCATCATTCATACACAATTTATATGCATAAATATTTGTATTTGCTTTTCTTTGTTCCTTGTTCCCTTAGGAATAAACTTGAAACTATAGTGGCTTTTGCTTGCCTTTCTTCCTTCTTAGACCTTTAGACTCCAAAAGTGTACCTGGTGCAGAGTAGGCAATCAGAAATGTCTGTTGGTTGAATCAATAGTCAGATAACTAGTAAACATCCAAAACTTTATTGGAGAGAGTATTAGAAAAAAGTCTTGTGGGGGCTGAGGAGACAGCATAATGGTTATACAAAACTGTCATGCCTGCAGTTCTGAGGTTCCAGGTTCAATACCTAAGCCAGAGTTGAGTTTGGATCTTTCTCTCTGCATCTTTCTGTATCTCACTCTGTCATTAAAAATAAACAAATAGGGAGTTGGGCGGTAGCGCAGTGGATTAAGCACATGTGGCGCGAAGCACAAGGACCGACGTTAAGGATCCCGGTTCGAGACCCCGGCTCTCCACCTGCAGGGGAGTCGCTTCACAGGCGGTGAAGCAGGTCTGCAGGTGTCTGTCTTTCTCTTCCCCTCTCTGTCTTCCCCTCCTTTCTCCATTTCTCTGTTCTATCAAACAATGACAGCATCAATAAAAATGAAATATATTTAAAAAATTTAAAAAATAAACAAATAATAATAAACATTAAAGAAAGAAAAAGTCTTGTACTAAATACAATGGCAAATTTCCTACTTGTAAGCACTTTCTAATTTAATGTAGACAACATTCAGATGTATTTCAGATGCTGTAAAAAAGTTTAACAAGGTAAGAACATGTGAAAATATGACATGATGCTGATTATATGATATCTGAATATGGAATTGTACAGTTCTGAATTCTAGACCACAACATTGGTATTGTGGGTGAACCATTCTTAAATTTTGTCCCAGAGGCTGTTAATTTCAGAGCCTTACCTAGATCTGGGATTAAGAGAACAGAGAAGGTGGAGGGATATCTGAAATATCATGATGCACAGTCCTTCCCACTTATGACGTGTCATTCAGGAACAGATAAAAAATATATACATCTAAATATGGATACATACTATTTCTTGTAAACTTTACTAGCTAGTTGGTGTTGATTCTGTAGTCTGACAAGAGGAGTTGAACTAATTCAAAATTTTGAATTTTGCTTGTTTAGAATTAACAATATATGTATATAAATATTTTTTCCTTTTTTTTTTTTTAAATCTTAAATGTCCCTTTGGAAACAATTTCCTGATTTCATTGTGTTCTTTGCAGGAAGAAAGAAAATAGGCACCTTTTCCTTTTTCCATGATGTTATCTAAAAACAAACTTTGCAAGAATGCAGTGTTAATTTGTATGTTGGCACAGAGCACTGACTAAGCAATCAATATCTTCATATACTCTAAAAATAGACTTAAATAATGTTTAACTATATCATATTATTCTTTTTTAAATTTTAAATTTTTTCTTTTCTTTTTTTGCCTCCAGGGTTATCACCGGGGCTTGTTGCCTGCATTAGGAATTCACTGCTTCTGGAAGCCATTTTTTCCATTTTGTTGCCCTAGTTGTTATTGTTGTTGTTGTTGGATAGGACATAGAGAAATAGAGAGAAGAGGGGAAGACAAAGGGGGAGAGAAAGACACCTGCAGACCTGCTTCACCGCTTCTGAAGCAATCCTCCTGCAGGTGCCTTGGGGACTCAAACCGGGACCCTTGACACCAGTCCTTGAGCTTTGTACTATGTGTGCTTAATCTACTGTGCTACTACTGCCCATCCCCTTACATCATATTATTCTTAATTAATTTTAAATGCGCTTAAATGCAACAGCCATGGAGGAAAAAGAGATAGATAGATTGTAGATAATGAGAGTTTAGTTTAGAGAATAGAATTACAAATGGGAAGACCAAAATTGCTATATGTTGTTGACTTGGAATCAGAGATATCTGTATGAGATCATAGTTTTAACATGTGTACAGACATGCAGAAAAGTATAATTACCTGGGTTAGGGCACAAACATTTTATGTGTCGCCAGAAATCACATGAGCCATCTCAAGTACTCAGGGAATGCTACTACTACTGCTACATTTCCCTGCCTTCTGAGGGGTCACTTATACTCTTAGTAAATCTTCAAAGTAAAAATAAAAGGTGGGGGGAGAGGCCACAATATGAAACTATTGCAATGAGAAGGAAACACTAGCTTTTACCATCCTCAAAATTTAGGGAAGACCAAGAACATCAAAGATTCGAGGAGATTAAGAAATGACAACTAGATGAGAAAATAGGAAAGATCTTAGAATAGGAAAAGGAGGCAAGTGAGAAAACTGCAGGGGATCTGGGCAGTGGCATACCTGGTTAAGCACACATAGTATGAAGCACAAGGACCAGCGCAAGGATGGGGGTTCGAGCCCTTGGCTCCTCACCTGTAGGGGAGGATACCTCATAAGTAGTGAAGCATGCCTGCTGGTATCTATATCTCTCTCTCTTCCTCCTCTCAGTTTTTCTCTGTTCTATTAAAAAAAAATGGCCACCACGAGCTGTGAATTTTATAGCTGACACTGAGCCCCATCCATAACCCTGGAGGCAAACAAACAAACTGTCGGAATTAGATTATGGTCTGTCGTTCAGTTTTCACTGGTCCTGATAATTCCACTGTGGCTTTCTTTCTATGTAAGGTATTAATATTAAGGAGAGTCAGATGAAAAGTAGATGCAAAAATTAAGTCAAAATTATAAGTGAAATGAAATCATGAGGCACACAAAAGCAACAATTTCAATGAAAGTAAACTTTTTTTTTCTCCCCACTTGCAACTTCCACAGCAGAGAGACTACTAAGCAGTTGGCTGGATGTTCGTCATATTGAAAAATATGTAGACCAAGGTAAAAGTGGAACAAGAGAACTGCTTTGGTCCTGGGCACAGAAAAATAAGACCATCGGTGACCTTTTACAGATTCTCCAGGAGATGGGACACCATCGAGCTATCCATTTAATCATAAACCATGGTAAACACTTACTATGAGGTGACTCTCAGTCTACATTGTAGGACTTGTAATTTGTAAATGAAAACATTTGCCTTTTATCCTAGACATTGACTGGTCATACTGCATTTCAGTGATCCCTTGCTTGTAGTTTTTAATTACATAACCCTTAGCTATACCTTTTATCTGAAGGGGACCCCTGCAGGTTCACATCTTTGGTGGTACTTTCTTTTTTTTTTAAATATTTATTTTATTTATTTATTCCCTTTTGTTGCCCTTGTTGTTTTATTGTTGTAGTTATTATTGTTGTTGTCGTTGTTGGATAGGACAGAGAGAAATGGAGAGAGGAGGGGAAGACAGAGAGGAGGAGAGAAAGATAGACACCTGCAAACCTGCTTCACCGCTTGTGAAACGACTCCCCTGCAGGTGGGGAGCCCGGGTTCGAACCGGGATCCTTATGCCGGTCTTTGTGCTTTGCGCCACTTGCGCTTAACCCGCTGCGCTACAGCCCGACTCCCGGTAATTTCATTTTTAAAACTTATTGCTTAACTTATAAAAGTCATTTTTTAAAATATTATCTTTATTTATTTATTGGGTAGAGACAGTTGGAAGTCGAGAGGGAAGGGATAGACAGAGAGGAAGAGAGACAGAGACACCTGCAGCACTGCTTTACCATTTGCAAAGCTTTCCCCCTGTGGTTGGGGACCAGCATCTTGAACCCAAGTCCTTATGCATTGTAGCATGTGCACATAACCAAGTGAGCCACCACCCAGCTCCTAAAAGTCATTTTTTATCACTTTTTTTTTGAGTCGGCAATCGCGCAAACTCCAAACATTTTAAGTTTAGTACCTCCAACAACATTGAACTAGATAGGACAGACATTCATGCTTCTTTCTCCCACCTCTACGAGTGAAATCTAAATAATAGTGTAATTTGTTTTGCATATAATTAGAAGTTAAAAGTATATACTTGCATTCTTATTTATTTATTTAAATTTTTGCCTCCAGGGTTATCACTGGGGCTCAGTGACTGCACTATAAATCCACTACTGCTGGTAGCCATTTTTTTTTCATTTTATTGGATAGGACAGAGAGAAATTGAGAGAAGAGGGAAAGACAGAGAAGGGGAGAGAAAGATAGACACCTGCAGTCCTACTTCACCTATCAAGCAACTCCCCGGCAGGGGGAGAACAGGGGACTTGAACCAGGATCCTTGTGCAGGTCCTTGTGCTTCATATTATGTGTGCTTAACCCAGTGAGCCACTTCCCAGACCCTATAATTGCATTCCTTCCCTCTGTATTCTAGTGCAAATGATGCCTCTAGAACAATACTGGAGTTCCTCTTCTGTTTTAATGCCAAGGCCTCTAACCGAACTGACATGTGTGCTACCCATTCTCAGTGACCTAATCCTTCCCTCTGTCTTGTCTGCTTCTGACGCTGTGTCATGCTTTGCATTTGCATTATGAGTAAAGCCTGTGAAATGTTCTCCACTCTTTTTTTTTTTTTTGTCAGCAAAACAATTTTCAGATGTTAACTTGTTTTGTTTATCGCACTGTAGATATAGTCAGATCGACATTACTCAAGAATCATTTTGAGTAATCCTGGGTCTTATGTTTTAGACTCAGGGTTCTTAGGTGGAAGATTCTAGAATCAACACCCTTATTCTGTGGCTCTTTTCATTCAGGTGCATGTTTAATTCTATGCATAAACTCACATATTCTTTTTTTTTTCCTGCCTCCGGGGTTATTGATGGAGCTCAGTGCTGGCACTATGAATCCACTACTCCTGTAGCCATTTTTTTTCCATTTTATTGGATAGGGCAGAGAAAAATTGAGAGGAGAGAGGGAGACAGAGATAAAGAGAAAGACACCTGCAGACTTATTTCACTGCAGGTGGGGAGCCGGGGGCTTGCACTTAGTACTTACTATGTGTGCTTAACCAGGTGTGGCACACCTAGCCCCAGCACACATATTCTTTATTAAGATATTTAGTGTACTTGGGTCTCTTCCTTATCACCCAGAAAGGCCACATGCACAATAAATACCTAAACAAAAAAATCCTGAAAATTTTGTACTGCAAAGATTGCTGGAATTTGAAATGTCAAATTAACTTTTTTGGTAAGTTTTTCATGTTAGTGGGGGTATTAAGCAGTTTCCAACAGACTTCTGTCATGACATTGTCTCTCTACCTTTGCTAATTGTTTTTGTCTTTTGCACATTATTATATTTCTTAGTTTAGTGCAACAGAATGCTTCACCATGAAGCTGGCCAAGAAAAATGAAGTGATGTCTTTCATAATTTAAACCTTTTCCCAACCACTGACACAAACCCTACAACTCTCTCTCTCTCTCTATCAACCTCTCTCTCTCTTTCTCTCTCTGCCTCTAGGGTTATCGCTGGGGCTGGGTGCAGCACTACAAATCCACTGCTCCTGGTGACCATTTTTTAATAGGATAGGAGAGAGAGAAATTGAGAGAGGAGGAGGGGAAGATAGAAAAGGGGAGAGAAGAATCAACACCCTTAATATGGGGAAGGGGTATAAATATCGTTGACTGTAAACCCCATCGATTTGATTTGGTCTGGGGCCCATATTTATCTTAGGAGCCTATGTGACCTCTGCATCCCTGTAGCAGATACTCATGTTTTAAGTGGATAAATGTGTTTCTACATTATCAGTCATTAGAAAGCTATTTCGTATTTGTAATCACTCGCTGGTAATAAAACTGAGTTTTAGAAATTAACATTATTATTTCTTTAACAATCTAAGAAGAAATATACATGCCTATTGGTGAAATAACTATTTTTTTCAATCTAGCTCCCATTATTTCTCTTTCAGGAGCAATGTTGAATCTTTCAGACCAGATTCTTCAGGAAGATAGATTTCCAAACAGGCCAGCAAAGGTAGAGTGTTTTTTTTTTTCTTCCTCCAGGGTTATTGCTGGGCTCAGTGCCTGCACCATGAATCCACCACTCCTGGAGGCCATTTTTCCCCCTTTTTGTTGCCCTTGTTGTAGCCTCGTTGTGGTTACCATTATTGCCATTGTCGATGTTGTTCGTTGTTGGATAGGACAGAGAGAAATGGAGAGAGGAGGGGAAGAAATGGAGAGAGAAAGATACACAGCTGCAGACCTGCTTTACCACCTGTGAAGCAATTCCCCTGCAGGTGGGGAGCCGGGGTCTCGAACCGGGATCCTTCCGCTGGTCCTTGTGCTTTGCGCCACATGCCCTTAACCCACTGGGCCGACGCCCGACCCCCAGAGTGTGTGTGTTTATAGATAAAGACTCTTGAACTCTGTTAAGCATATAATTGAGCATAAAGAATGACATTAGCAGGTAGTGATGGCTGAATTTATGGGTAATTTTTTAAAAACTGGAAAAAACTTAATGCTCTCATTATTCTTTGTTTAATTGGGGACTTAGATAATTAGAGATCTGCAAACACCTGAAGAATTACAAGCTTTCTCTTCAATAATCTGTCCAAGATGATGAGTTCTGTGAGTTATGCATTTGTCTCTTCACTCAGTCATTAGTTTTCTTTTACTAATTGTAACATATATATATATATATATATATATATATATATATATATATATATATATATATATATATAGCTTTTATTAGAGCACATCAGTAGGTGCCTTGTTATCATGCTAGAAGTCATTTAAAATAGACTGTAACTAGCTGTGACATTGAAAGTTGAGAATTTACTATTGGTATGACAGCCTTAAATGTATATGGCAATGAATACTATCATGAATAAAATCACTTTGCTTTCTACTTAATTAGATTCCACCCTATTGCACTGAATAGTCCCAGGAGAAGATTTGAATTTCTGTTGAGATTCTATTCTTTCCAGAATTATGGAATGGAATTATTTTAGTGCATATTTCTTCTTTTAGGAAACAGCCAATGCTACAGTGGATGAGGTTATAATGCCTGAACATAATGAGAAAGGTAAAAACATTCAAAATAAAAAACCCCAGCAAAATAAACCCCTTTCCTTTAACCACACTTTTCTTAGGATCAGAAGATGTCTCTTGGCATACCCTGGACCATGTGTTAGGACCTTGTTTCAAACCCTGGCACCACATGAGAGCAATATGAACTGCATGGGAGCATGGGAGGGAGGAACCCCACAGATAATGAAGTGGTGCTGTGGTATCCTTCCTCTCTCTTTCTCCCTCATTCTCTGTGTCTGAAGTAAAAAGAATGAAAAAAGTCTACCAGACTACAGTAGAGTTGTGCATGTCAGAAGGCCTTAGCAGTATACATATATGTGTGTGTGCATATATATATGTTTTTCTTTAAATGAATTTAGAGAAGTTGATATCTAATAATCAGATTAACTATTCATTAATCTGTAAGGTTGGATTAAAAATTTATAGATGTCAAAATATTTTTATTTTGATGGACACTGTTCTGATGGATGATATATGACTGTTATTTTAAAAATTCATTCTCAGTGAAGAACATAATTGTGGTCTGTTCATTTACACCAATTTCTTATTTTCTGTTAGTGAAATTTAATTTTTTTTTTTTGTATAAGAAAATACTAAATTTGTGTTGCGGGAAAGAAGATGTAGCTCAGTGGTATATTGTATGCTTTGTATGCATAAGGCTCTAAGTTCATTCCCTGGTACTACAAAAAAAATGTGTTAGATTTTAAATAGTTTTAGAAATGTTTATAGTACTTACAGAGGTCTTTAAAGATGATGGTAGAACAATGTCAGAGGTCACTGTAAAAATTCAGCTCCTTTAAGTCATATCATTTGTGTCATCTTGGATAGAACTTGAGGCCATCATGGTAAGTGAGATAAGCCAAAAAGAAAAGGGTGAATACAAAATTTATCTCACTTATAAGCAGAATTTAATAAATAGGGACAGGGAGAGAAAACACAAAGTGAAACATGGACTGGATAAGGTGTATTGCATCAGAGCAAGGAACTCTGGGGAAGGATTAGCAGGAAAAGATAGAAGAGAACTTGGGGGCTCCTGGTGCATAATGAAACAATACTCATGTGTCAATGACTACACTGTAAAGGATTAATGTTTTCAATAAAAAAAAATCCAGTTCTAGGTGCTGGGTGGTGGTGTACTTGGTTAAATACACACACTACCATACTTAATGTGGCGGAGTAGTACTTCAGGTCTCTCTCTCTCTCAATCTCTCTCTCCTTCCCTCCCTCCCTCCCTATCTCCCCTTCTTCCCTCAACTTCTTGTTCTGGCAATTTAAAAAAAAACAACTTTTTTTTTTTTTTTACAAAGAAAGAAAAGAAAATCTAGGGGTGTTTGTTTTTGTGCCCATCTATAGGAATTCATCACTCTGGGCCAACTTTTTCAGATAGAAAAAGTAAAACAGAGACAGAATGAAAGAGAAAACTTCCTTCACTGTGGTGGGGGCTTGACTGGGTCACGTGTGTGGCAAAGCAGGCACCCTCTCAGGTGAGTTTTGCTGCTTGGCTCCCCAAATCAAGTTATTTTTCATATCAGCTTTCCTATTTTATTAGCAGAGAGGACAGTTTTGCTCTACATATAGTTTGTTCTTGTTAATTTTTTTTTCTGGATTAACTTTATTTATTTATTTTAGCAGAACACTGCTTAGCTTTGATTTATGGTGGTGTGGGGGATTGAACCTGCAATTTTGGAGCCTCAGGCATGAGAGTCTCTTTGCATAACCATTATGCCACCTTCCCCCTGCCCTCTGGTTAACTTTAGTGATCATTAAGACTACTTTGCCCAATATTTGCCACCAGATCTTCTGCTCCATTGATTCAAAGATAATTAGAAATTTTAGGGCGGAGGGTAGATAGCATAATGGTTATGCAAACAGACTCTCATGCCTGAGACTCCAAAGTCCCAGGTTCAATCCCCCACACCAGACTAAGCCAGAACTGAACAGTGTTCTGGTAAAAAAAAAAAAAATTAGTTAAGATTTTCGTCCTTTAAGATTTAGGATAAGGTTTAAATTCAGCATTTAATTTGGAAATGTAAAATTGGATTCCGAAACATTTAACCAAGTTTTGTCTTTAACCTTGTTTTATTTATTTATATATTTTTGGCCTCCAAGGTTATTGCTGGGGGTTGGTGCCTGCACTATGAATGCACTGTTCCTGGAGGCTATTTTTCTCATTTTGTTGCCCTTGTTGTAGTTGTTATTGTTGTTATAGCTGTTATTGTTGTTGGATAGGACAGAGAAAAATCAAGAGAGAAGGGGAAGACAGAGAGGAGGAGAGAAAGATAGACACCTGCAGACCTGCTTCACCGCCTGTGAAGTGACCCCCCACCCCCCTCAGGTGAGGAGCTGGAGGCTTGAACCAGGATCCTTACACTAGCCCTTGCGCTTTGCACCACATGCACTTAACCCGCTGTGCTCCAGCCCAGCCCTCCCCTTGTTTTACTTTTAAAGATACATTTATATGTTTATTACAAGAGAGGGAGAGAGAGAGAAAGAAACAGAGCACTGTTCAACTTTGGCTTAAGGTGGTGCCAGGGATTGAACCAGGGACTTTTGAGGCCTCCAGCATGTGAGTTAGTACTCTAGCTGTGCAATCTCCCTGGCCCTTACTAATAATCTCTTTGGAAAAGCACCAGAATTACAGTGTTTAAGGAGTCACCTAGGGATGGTGCAGTGACTCACCCAGTAGAGCTCACACATGACAGTGCACAAAGACCCAGGCTCAAGCCCCTGTTCCCCACCTGCGGGTCGGAAGTCTAGTGATGCAGATGCATCTCCGCATCTCGCTCTCTCTGTTTCTTCTTTTCTATCTCTCTGTCTCTTATGTGCTACCAAAAAAAAAAAAAAAAAAGAAAGATGACCACTGGGAATGGTGGAGCTGGGTAGGCACCAAGCCCCGTGATAAATTCCTGTGGGGGGAAAAAAATCCAGAGAAATAATTAAAAATTAAAAAGAATCACCTGTCAAGTGGCATGGTGAGTAGCTAGGCCTGAGTGAAAATGCAGAGTACACGGTGACTCCAGTGTCAGCTCCTAGGCCTTGCTCTACTAACTCTCTACTAGACTCTCGTGGACGTCTAATACCAAAGTCATAGTTCTTTACAATGGTGACATTTATTCTTTAAAACACAGGAGGTAGGGGATAGGTGGTGGCACACCTGGTAGAGTACACATGCTACATGCTACAGTGTGAAGGACCCCAGCTCAAGTCCCCAGGCCCACCTGCAAGGGGGGAACTTCATGCATGATGAGGCAGTACTGTTTCTCTCTCCTTCTGTCTCTCCCTTCATCCTATGTGCCTATCCAAAATAAATAAATAAATAAATGTTTTTTGTTTGTTTGGTTGTGTTTTTTTTAATTTTTTTATACTTATTTATTTATTCCCTTTTTGTTGCCCTTGTTGTTTTATTGTTGTAGTTATTATTGTTGTTGTTGTTGGATAGGACAGAGAGAAATGGAGAGAGGAGGGGAAGACAGAGAGGGGGAGAGAAAGATAGACACCTGCAGACCTGCTTCACCGCCTGTGAAGCGACTCCCCTGCAGGTGGGGAGCCGGGGTTCGAACCGGGATCCTTATGCCGGTCCTTGTGCTTTGCGCCACCTGCGCTTAACCCGCTGCGCTACAGCCCGACTCCCATAAATAAATGTTTTTAAAAAGAAAATACAAGGGGAGTTGGGCTGTAGCGCAGCGGGTTAAGTGCAGGTGGCGCAAAGCACAAGGACCTGCGTAAGGATCCTGGTTCGAGCCCCCGGTTCCCCACCTGCAGGGGAGTCGCTTCACAAGCAGTGAGTTAGGTCTGCAGCTGTGTACCTTTCTCTCCCCCTCTCTGTCGTCTCTTCCTCTCTCCATTTTTCTCCGTCCTGTCCAACAACAACGACATCAATAACAACAACAATAATTACAACAATAAAACAACAAGGCCAACAAAAGGGAATAAGTAAGTAAATAAATTGAAGGAAAAAAAAAAGACAAAACATAATGTATCTTCTCATTCCTTCCCTTTCTAAGGAATACTGCTTAAACCCTCCATCAGCTTTCAAAATATCATAGAGGGAACCCAAAACTTCCACAAAGACTTCTTAGTCGGAGAAGGGGAGATTTTTCAGGTATTCAGAGTGGTGCTCCAAAACCGAACATATGCCGTTAAACTATTTAAACAGGTATGGAAAGAATTACTATCCCAGGATATCAATTTCATTTATTTATTCATATTTCACATTGAAACATGTCATTTTCCATCAATAGTGAAAAGAAGTGTATTTGAAAATAAAATCTCATAAATGGAAATAAGATATATGACCTCAGGTGACTGGAGAAATGATTGGGAAATGAATGTCTGTCTTGCAAGAATGTGGGAGTTAAGTCCTCCACATCCCCAGCTGTGTTGCAAGAGGAAACAATCTCTAAAAAAGCTCTGTAGGACCTTTGAGACTTTGCTTAACATGGTCAGATTGTGCCCGCTTTCTTGGCTTTGTAAGATGGTATCCCCTCCTGGCAATTCCACAGGCTAAGTCACAGACAGGTAAGAGTGCTTTTATCACAGTTCAAGGATGGGAAGACAGAGGGAGCTTGGAAGAGGAGCCACAAGACAATGATCATAGGAGGAAGCTAAGAGATAACTGAGTACTTGCCATCAACAAAGTATAAAAGGCACTGGAGGTAAAAGTCAGGAATCAGTGAGAGAAAGGTATGTGTGTGTGTGTGTGTGTGTGTGTGTACACAACCCCATAAGAAACTGCTCTCCATACTCTCCATTGTTCCATCAGCTGGTGAACATTCACTAAGCTCCTTCTATGAGCTGGGTGCTGGCATGTTTCTATATTCAAGAAATTCAGTCTTGTGGGGGAAACAGCTAAGCAGAGAACAGATTAAACTGCAGAGTGGGAAGTAGCTTAGCAGAGGTTTGTACAAATGGTCACAGAAGGATATGAAAGTTAGAGTCACAGAAGGGGTGTGTCCAACACCCAGGAGAGTCCCTGTCATAAAGTAACCACTCAGTAAACAATCAGGAAAGTAGAGGGGAAGAAGCCTTTTTAGCTAGATTTTGAAGGATGAGTAGAATTTTGACAGGCAGCAAGGGAGCAGTATCTTCTAGGTGAAAGAAAGTGCAGGTGCAAATATCTAAAAGCTCATGCATGGAATTCATGAAAACCAGATAGTTTGCTGGAGAAGAGTTCCATGTGGAGAGCTGCCACTAACTAACACCCACTCCCTTTAGGGAGTTTTCTGCCCACGAGTCTGACTTCAAAAGGGTGTATCATTGCCTCTGGGCCCTGTTCCTTTTTTGCCCCAGAAACAACACTTTTTTTCCCTGATTGCTTCTGACTCTTCCGATGTGCATCAAAAGCATTACCAGTAGCACCAAAGCATTGTCTAATAGTATTGATATCTTCCCCCACCTGTCTCAATGGATGGATGGTTTTCTTTGGAGAACTCTTTTATTAATCTTTGTATCCCAGTGCTTCATTATGAGACCTGGATCATACAAGCTACTCATAAATGTGTGTTGGATAATTGATAGAAGTGCTTATGCCCTTTCCATGCATTCAGTTACTAATCACTATTAGCAAAAAGATAGGATGTAGCCAAGTTGGCAATATGTAATGTCAGAAATAGGCTATGTAATGTTGGGGCATTAACTTTAACAGTCTTTCTTACTAGAGCTGAGTCAGAGATGTGTTCAAGATGTGTTAGACCCTCACATCGGAATCACCTGGAGATCTTACAGTGCAAATTCTTTTTTATTATTATTATTTTTCCCCTTTTGTTGCCCTTGTTTATCGTCGTTGTTGTTGTTATTGTCACTGTTGTTGGATAGGACAGAGGGAAATCGAGAGAGGAGGGGACGACAGAGAAGGGGAGAGAAAGATAGACACCTGCAGCAGACCTGCTTCACTGCTTGTGAAGCGACCCCCCTGCAGGTGAGGAGCCGGGGACTCGAACCAGAATCCTTGCTCTGGTCTGTGCGCTTTGCGCTATGTGCACTTAACCTGCTGCACCACCACTCAGCTCCCACGGTGCAGATTCGGATTCAGTATTTCTTGCCAACTCTCAGGGAAGCTGATGTTCTTTGTGCACGGGCAACATTTTGATCAGTAAAAGTGTGTGGTTAGCATGAACACAAAAGCTAGCCCCTTCATTTTTAGATTAAAACAACAACAACAACAAACTGTGATGCCAGAGAAGTTAAGTGACAAAGCTACTCTTAAAGAGGGGTCTGAGATTCGATCTAACTGACTCCTAAAACAATGTTATCTTCTTAATCTCTTAGTAGAGTGACTCTTTTTTAGTATTTTATTTTTAAATATATTTATACATTTATGTATTTTGGATAAAGACAAAGAAGAATTGAGAGGGAATGGGTAGGTTGAGAGGGAGAGACACCTGCAGCACTGTCTTATTGATCAGGAAAATTTCCATCTGCAAGTGAGTACTGGGGTCTTGAAACTAGGTCCTTGCACACTGTAATGTGTTGCTCTATCAGGTTTGCCACTGTCTGGCCTATTTGGAGTATTCTTGCCCAATGTATTGCGTCTGACTTCCAGGACTAACTCAGAATGTAGATTTATTATTATTTATTTACTTATTGATTGGATAGAGACATCCTGAAATTGAGAGGAAAGGGGAGGTAGAAAGGGAGAGATACAGAAAGACACCTGCAGCACTGTTTCACTACTTGTGAAGCTTTCCCCTTGCAGGTGGGAACCAGAGGCTTGAACCCAGGTCCTTGCACATTGTAACATGTGTGCTCAACCAGGTGCTCCACCACCCAGCCCCGGAATATAGCTTATAAAAGCCCTATTGAATTTCACTCCCTTTATTCTTGAGGACAGAGCTCTAAAAATTTGTAAATGATAGCTCATGGGACCTAAGAACATACTTTAAAAAAATATATATATATATATATAATATTTTATTTATTTAAGAGAGGGATAAAAGCAGAGGAGTGGGAGGGAGAGGAGAGAGAGAGGGGAGAGAGAGAGAGAGAGGAGAGAGAGGAGAGAGAGAGAGAGGAGAGAGAGAGAGAGAGAGAACCAGACTTCATTCTGATACATGTGCTGCTGGGTATAGAACTCAGGAGGACCTCATGCTTGAGAGTCCAATTCTTTATCCACTACACCACCTCCTAGAGCACACTTAAGAATATATTTAATCCAACTTTTTCACAGGAAATTCAGAAACATGCAATGACAGAAGTGTATGAAGGCAGTGCCAAAGACACAGTAGGTGCCCAATTAACCTTGTTAATTTATTCAGTAAATATTAATGTGCAGTGCATCAGGCTAGTTTCTGGAGCTTCTTTGAAATAAGGAGTTACAGTTCTCATTTGCTTAATATGCCTGCCCTTTCAGAATTAACAAAGGTAAGACTTGAACCAAAATATGTCTGAGACCCAAACCGTTAAGTGCCGAATTGGTAAAATCACTACTAGTCAGAATACAGCCATCACAAATTGAATTCTTTTGTGAGATTAAGCGGGAGTTTCTATTATTCTACTTTCTGTGAATACCTATAATATTTTTAAATTATGTGTCTAGAATATATGGTGAAATAATTTGAATATAAAATATAGCAGCATGATACATAGCAGGAAAAAAAAACATTGAGAATGGCAGTCCTGGATTTATTTGGAGTTAACGGAGCTTTAAAATGTGACAAACATTAAGGATCTTCTCTCCAGAAAATATTTCTATGAATCTACAACAAGATATTCTATCAATTATAATTTCAAGGAGACTGCATACCCTGTGTAAGAATTACAGAGATCTTTTTCTTACTAGTCCTCCTTATTTTTCTGTGTGATTTTAGGATAAAAAAATGCAATGTAAGAAACAATGGAAGAGGTTCTTGTCTGAGCTTGAAGTTTTACTACTGTGAGTAAACTCTGGAATTTCTCCCTTTCTGTCTGATTTCCATCTATGTTCATCTTTGATTCGACAACACAGTACTTGACATGTCTGGCATTTAATAAACTTGAGTTGACTATTGGAACACTCGACACGTTTTTGACATCTGCTTTAGCATATTCCTTAGAATACACTTTAAAATAGACTATTTGCATAATTCACTTGAACATATTTCAACAAGGAAGTGGGTTAAATCATATGTGACTAACATGGTTGAATGTAAAATAATTCTTAGAACATTAGAATTGTGTATAGTTAACTATTTCCCCCTTCTTTAGAGACATTCCAGTGAAGAAACTGTTTCATCACTATAACCCTCTTCAGGAAAAAGACTTTCAGACAAAGAAATCAAATGCTTTTGATGTGCATATTATTTTCTGGGAATTCGTTCATGAGCCTGAGAGCCTTCAGAGACCAACTAAAATGACTTGATTTTCATATATATTCATATTTGCAGCTGTGCAGCCTGTCCTGTCGAAGGCCTCTAACCCTGTAGAGTTCACTCATCACCTTTTACGAATAGAAAATGTTCTTTTCAGATGTTTTCTAAAACAATATGTGAAATGGGGTGAGGGGACTTGGGAGGAAGCAGCGAACCAAATCCTTTTCCTTTTATTCCCAGGACCAAAAATCAAAACATTAGAGGGCTAATCAGAAAAATTACATATTATTTACTCAAGAAAAATTGGAATAGAGGGCTTATACATTTAAGCTTTACTTATTTGCTTGTGAATAAGTAATAAACTCAGATGTTTCAAAATTCTAAAAGTGCAAAAGGGGGAACCTAGGAATGATTGTCTTCCATAATTATCACCCAACTCCCAGGGGATTTTCCCAGTGGCAACAGAGTATCAGATACTTATGCATCTCTGCAGAGATATATTTTTTATTTTTCTCCTTCTTGGACAGGAAATAACATAAATTCATTACCCACTGTGCTTATTTTATTTATTTAAAGTATTTATTTATTTATTTATTTGCCACTAGGGTTATTACTGGTGCTGGCACGGTGCTAGCACTATGAATCCACTGCTCCTGGCATGCCTTTCTTTTTCTTTCCTTCCTTCCTTCCTTCCTTCCTTCCTTCCTTCCTTCCTTCCTTCCTTCCTTTCCTTCCATTCCTTTCTTTCCTTGTTCCCTCGATCCTTTCCCACCTCCCTCCCTCCCTCTATCCCTCCTTCCTTCCTATTAAATAAGACAGAAATTGAGAGGAGGGGGAGATAAGGAGAGAAGCTCCCCTTTGCAGGGGTCTTGCTCAACTGGGTGTGCCACTGCCTGCCCCCCTATTTATTTATCCTAATGAGAGAGAGAGAGCGAGAGAGAGAGAACGCACAAGCAGATCACTGCACAAGTCTGACTTTTGGTGGTGCTTGGGATTGAACTTGGCACCTCAGAGCCTCAGACATGATCCTTTTTGCTTATTTTAATACATTGGTGTGTATTGTACTATGATGAATCATTTCCTACTGATGGATATTTACATATTCTTCTAATCATGAGCTATTAAAAGATAATGCTGCAGTAAGAACATGTATAAATGTTTCATACATGTCTGAGTGTGTATATGATGCATTCCTACCACCAAAGTTATAGGGTCAACTGATTTTCCCCACATTCTTTCCAGTGTAACATCTATTCTATTTATTTTTTAATTTTACCAATATGTTAAGTGGAAATGATTTGCTTCTCAATGTAGTTTAAATGTCTTTCTTTCCATTATGAGTGAAAGTTTTCACATATTAAAAGATATATTTTCCTTTTGTGGAAAGCATTTGATGGTATACTCTGCCCACTTTTTATTAAGCCATCAATATCTTTCTTATTTTAATTTTTAAAATATTTATTTATTACTTTTTGTTGCCCTTGTTGTTTTATTATTGTCGTTGTTGGATAGGACAGAGAGATATGGAGAGAGGAGGGGAAGAAAGAGAGGGGGAGAGAAAGATAGACACCTGCAGACCTGTTTCACCGCCTGTGAAGCGACGCCCCTGCAGGTGGGGAGCCAGGGGCTTGAACCAGGATCCCTATGCCAGTCCCTGCGCTTTGCACCACCGGAGCCCAACCCCATCGGTATCTTTCTTAGTAGTTGTAGGAACATTATATGCATTAGAGAAAAATAGCACTATTTTTTAAAAAAAATATTTATTTAACTTATTTATTCCCTTTTGTTGCCCTTGTTGTTTTATTGTTGTAGTTATTATTGTTGTCGTTGTTGGATAGGACAGAGAGAAATGGAGAGAGGAGGGGGAAGACAGAGAGGAGTAGAGAAAGATAGACACCTGCAGACCTGCTTCACCACCTGTGAAGCGACTCCCCTGCAGGTGGAGAGCCGGGGTTCGAACCGGGATCCTTATGCCGGTCCTTGTGCTTTGCGCCACCTATGCTTAACCCGCTACAGCCCGACTCCCAAAATAGCACTATTTTTATGTTGCAGGGTGCAAAAACTGTTTTACTAGATTGCTTATTCTAGCTTTTGCAATGAGAAAATGGTTTTAATGTATGTGAACTTAATCTACATAGTCTTTTAGGAATTCTGGCTTTATATCATGTCTTAAATACTCTTATTCATGAGTATTTATTCAGTAATTTTGCTATTTTTCAAGTACTCTCTTGCTTTGATTTTTACATTTATCTCTCTGATCCATTTGCTCTATTTTGGTGAGGTAGGTATGTATTGATTTAGATGAAATTCAAATTATTTTCAACAACTTTATTCCTGGTGTGCCATTATTGTTTTTATGTTGCTAATATTTATTTAGTTTTGATTCCTATGGCAAATATTTTACATGTATTCATTCCTTTATAATCAGAGAAATTAAGAGAAGGGGAGACAGGGAGAGAGATGTATCACTGCCTCACCACTCGTAAAGCTCTCTCCTCTCTACACACCCCCACAGGCGGGGGACTAGGGACTTGAACGTGGATCCTTGTTCATGGTAGTGTGTGCGCTTAACTGGGTGTACTACCACCCGGTCCCCATATGTTCATTCTTTAACCCTTATACAGTTCTCTGAGGAGAGCACCACAATTATCCCCAGGCAAATCAAAAAACTGTGGTAGAACTAATATTTTTATAAGATCCTACTCATTTCCCAGACTACCATCAATCTTCCTCTTCAGAGATCGTTATGGAAGAATAAGTAGGATGTAACCTTTTCCTCTTAAGCTAGCCTCTCTGAAGTAGGATGAGGAGGAGACACGTAAGTAAACAGACAGTTTCAGTCAAAGAGATAAAAATGAAGAGTACAAAGCACTCAAGAAAGAAGAAATAGCAACATGGGGAGTGAGGAACAGACTGGACTCCATAGAAAAACTAATATCCGAACTAAGACCTGAGGAAGATGTTTTATTTTAGCTTAATAAGGAAATTACTTAGTACTTATACCTTAAACTTAACTGTAAACTTAGAGCATGGTATCTAATTCCTATCTTCTTTCCTTCTCTGAGGAAAAAGGAAGAGAGTTCATAATTTGTAAGGACCTAGAACTTGGCTGAAGTGTTTAACCTATTATTTAATTTTCACAGGGACCTCAAGAAGTAGGCTTATTTATTCATTCACTTTTATGAGAGAGACCAGAGCACTGCTCAGCTCTGGCATATAGCAGTGCAGGTGCTGGGACCTGAGCTCTGAAGCATACAGGTACTACCACATGATCTGACTCTTCAGCCTGGGCAATAGGTATTTTAGTTACTACTTACAATTGACAGGTGTATTACTCTGCTTTGGCTGTTATAACAAAACATGACAAGTGATTTAAACAGGAATCCATTTTCAGACTAGAGGCTAATATCAAGACAGATTCAATTCCTAGTGTGGGCTTTCCCCTGGATTATAGAACTAAGGACCTAACCCTCTTTCTGCTTTTTTTTTTTTTATTCCCTTTTGTTGCCCTTGTTGTTTTTTTATTGTTGTAGTTATTATTGTTGTTGTCGTTATTATTGTTGTTGTCGTTGTTGGTTAGGACAGAGAGAAGACAGAGAGGAGGAGAGAAAGATAGACACCTGCAGACCTGCTTCACCGCCTGTGAAGCGACTCCCCTGCAGGTGGGGAGCTGGGGTTCGAACCGGGATCCTTATGCCGGTCCTTGTGCTTTGCACCACCTGCGCTTAACCCGCTGCGCTACAGCCCGACTCCCTCCTCTTTCTGCTTTTATGGACACAAATCCCATCAGGAAGGCACCACCATCATTACATTACCAACTGTCAGCAGGTACATTTTTGGAAGACACAGTTCAGACCATAGCAAAGAAACAGCTCATAAAAATGAAATACCTGACCCAAGTTCACAAAGCTGGTGAAAAGACCAGAGATTCAAACACAGATTTCCTTGTCATTCAAGCCTGTTAACTCCACCACACTGTGGCACTTTGCATCATGTTTGAACTACAGCAGAAGCATTCAGGAATGCTTCTTACATAGATTTTTATGACATATTATGCTAGGTTTTTAATTTAATTTTATTTTAAATTATTTATTTATTATTATCTTTATTTATTGGATAGAGACAGGCAGAAATCAAGAGGGAGGGGGTGATAGAGAGGGAGAGAGACAGAGAGACACCTGCAGCCCTTCTTCACCACTCGTTAAGCGTTCCCCCTGCAGGTGGGGACCAAGGGCTCGAACCCAGATCCTTGTGCATTGTCATACATGCTCACAACCAGGTGTGCCACCACCCAGCCCCATATTGTGCTAGTTTGATGCAGTGGTTCTCTCTCTCCTCACCCTCCCTGTATCATTAATAAAGTAAACAAACAAGTATCAGGCTTACTAACCTTTATTTCATTTTTTTAATATTTATTTATTTTCCCTTTTGTTGCCCTTGTTGTTTAACATTGTTGTGGTTATTGATGTTGTTGTTGTTGGATAGGACAGAGAGAAATGGAGAGAGGAGGGGAAGACAGGGAGGGGGAGATAAAGACACCTGCAGACCTGCTTCACCGCTTGTGAAGTGACTCCCCTGCAGGGGGGGAGCCAGGCTCGAACCAGGATCCTTACGCAGGTACTTGTGCTTTGTGCCACGTGCGCTTAACCTGCTGCGCCACCACCCGACTCCCTACTAACCTTTAAGTATGTGTGCATTACCTGAAATATCACAGATTTATGTTTTTTTTTAAACCAGAGTACTGCTCAGTTCTGGTTTATGCTGGTGCTGGGGATTGAACCTGAACCTGGTCTTTTCAGCCTCAGGCTTGAAAATCTCTTCACATAACTATTATGCTATCTACCCTGGGAAGATTTAAGACTTTTAAGTTAAAGAATGGATGAACTGGGTCCATAGGCTCAAACCTGCTATCTTTTTCTTTAACATTGCTAGTTTCCACTTTTCTGCTTGATTAGTATTATTTTAAAATAAGTAAATGGGGGCTGGGTGGGTGAAATGGGGGCTCAGAGGCCCAGTGAAAGTGTTCATTTAGTTATACATGGATCCCCGGGTTGGTTCAAGCTCCATCACCACACAAGAACACCAGAGCTGGCACCAAGGTATTTCCATAGATGATGGAGGGATGCTGTGTTGTCTCTTCTCTCTCTCTCTCTCTCTCTCTCTCTCTCTCTCTCTCTCTCTGTATACCTATCCCTCTTCTCTCTCTCTAAAAATAAATGAAAAAATGGATTGGGGGTCAGTGGTATAGTCCATGCTTTAGGCCCCCACATTACATAAGAATAAATACATTAGTTAATTAAATTAAGTGATTTCTTTCAGCTCTGCTAGCAAGAGGGTAGATATGGATGTATCTAAATGAGACTTGCTATGTACTGGTTTTGAAAAAGGTTTCTATCTCTGAATAATTTTAAGTCACAGGAGGATGTGCCACTTAGTGGTATAGATCTGTTGAAACAACCCAGTATATGGGGCCAGGTGGTGATGCACCTGGTTGAGTGCACACATTACAGTGCACAAGGACCCGACTTTGAATCCCTGGTCCCCACCTGCGGGGGGTAGGGGGGAAGCTTCCCGAGTGGTGAAGCAGTGCTACAGGTGTCTTTCTGTCTTCCTCCCTCTCTATCTTCCCCTTCCCTCTCAATTTCTGGCTGTCTCCAATAAATAAAGATAATAATAATAAAGAAACAACCTAGTATACCAGCTAAGTAGTTCCTTTTCATTTCATTACTTTTATGGATATGACCTGAGTTATAACAGGTATAAGGTATCTGGTGTCAGAAGTTTTGACATAGTTATTTTTTTATATTTATTTACTATTGAACAGAGGCAGAGAGAAATTGAGAGGGTAGGGGGAGATAGGGAGAGAGACAGACACCTACAGCCCTGCTTCACCGCTTGTGAAACTTTCTCCCTGCAGGTGGGGACCAGGGGCTTGAACCTGTATCCTCGTGCACTGTAATGTGAGCACTTAAACAGGTGCACCACCACCTGGCCTCTTTGACATATTTAAAAATACAGTTATTTTCCAACAAAGTGAATTGTTTTTAAAAGGTAAATAAAAGATGTAAAACTATCTATGTTATTATATGTGTATGGTGTATAAACACATACTTTTTTTTTAAGAAAAAGGAATAAAAGAAATTAGGCCTATAGCAAACATAATATATATATATATATATATATATATATATATATATATGTGAAAGTTTTAAGTTTCACTACTGAAGGAGTGAGTAGGTCTTTATAAATAGAACCATCGGGGGTCAGGCTGTAGTGCAGTGAGTTAAGCGCACATAGTGTGAAACTTGAGCACCAGCCTAAGGATCCTGGTTTGAGCCCCCAGCTCCCCACCTGCAGGGGGGTCACTTCACAAGCTGTGAAGCAGGTCTGCAGGTGTCTATCTTTCTCTCCCTATCTCTGTCTTCCCCTTCTTTCTCCATTTCTCTCTGTCCTATCTGGCAACAACAACATCAACAACAACAACAACAATAACCACAACAATGATAAAAACAAGGGCAACAAAACAGAGAAAATAAATAAATAAATAAATAAATATAAATAGAACCATCAAAAACCAGCCTTAGGGGCCGGGTGGTAGTGTAGCAAGTTAAGCACACATGGCGCCAAATGCCAAGGACCGACATCAGGATCCTACTTTGGGACCTTAGCTCCCCACCTGCAGGGGGGTCACTTCACAAGCGGTGAAGCAGGTCTGTAGATGTCTATCTTTCTCCCCCCACCCCCGTCTTCCCCTCCTCTCTGGATTTTCTCTCTGTTCTATCCAACAACAGTGACAGTAAGAACAACAATAACAACAACAATGATAAAACAACAAGGGCAACAAAAGGGAAAAAATGGCCTCCAGGAGCAGTGGATTCATAGTGCAGGCACTAAGCCCCAGCAATAACCCTGGAGGCAAAAAAACAAACAATAAACCCAGCTTTATTTATTTTAATAACCCAAACATGTCTAGGTGATAATAGGTGTTCAATAAATAAATATAAATGTTGAGTTGATCTGTATTCATAGTATGTATGACTATCACACATTTAACATTTCATTATTATTTGGTTTTTATTATTTTTATTATTAGTTATTATTTGGGTTCCACTGATTTTCACAGCAAGGACACATATATTCAAGAAATAGGGAATGTTTGTTTGTTATTTGGCAAGGAGCCTGAAAAATGTCTACAATACTGGCACACAGTTCTGTGATTTAAAAACTGTGATACATTTTTACCATCAGACATTACTAGTCTTATGGATTTTAGATAACAATACTATCTTTGCAAAGACACTGAATGTCTCTTAGTTGTGTGATTGGTATCTAGTACAATATTTGGCAGGATGGTGCTCAATAGATGGATACATGAAACAGTCTTCTATACTGTACTATTTTGTGACTTAATTTGTATTATCTTTATTTGTTTACTGGATAGAGACAGCCAGAAATTAAGAGGGAAGGGATTCTTCTTCTAGTGTTTGCCCTTCTTCTGTAGCCAGTCAACAGCGTCAGGTTGAGCCTGATGTAAAGAAAAGGGAAGGGATGATAGAAAGGGAAAGAGAGAGACGGAGAGACACCTGCAGCCCGGCTTCACCACTCACAAAGCTTTCCCCCTGCGGGGGGGGGGGGGAGGCAGGGACTCAAACCCAGGTCCTTATGCACTGTAACATGTACACTCAACCAGGTGTGCCACCCCCTGGCCCCCCTGACTTAACTTGTACATGTATATCTCATATAAAGTTTCCAACAACCTCAATCTCAAGAAATCCTCGCTTTCTTATATATATTTTCGTCTTATATTTGGGTATTGTATTTATATTTGCATGATCACAATCAGAGTGGCTAGCAGGTATTACAGACCAGTTTGGAATACAAATTTGTGTAATGTGTCCAATGAAATTACTTTTCCCTTGGCCAAATTCATATTTTACTTTAGCCCTATTCCCCATCCTACCTTACCACTTTCAAACCAGAGTGTTGTTCATTTCCTGTTTGAATAAACAGTTTGATGGATTTAAAAATCTCTTATTTCAAGGTTTCATCACCCCAACATACTAGAGTTGGCCGCCTATTGTATAGAGACCGAGCAGTTATGTCTGGTATATCCATATATGAGAAACGGATCACTTTTTGACAGACTGCAGTGTGTAGTAAGTCACATCCATTCCTCTTCCTGCTACTCTGACCCTCTGAAGCTCTGCAGATGCTGCTGAAACCTTCTGAAAGCTGGGAGACCAATGTGTGTTCACACGAGGGCCTAGCCAAATGGGCTTCCCTAGGAAGTAAAGGACTTTTCCATAAATTAATTTCTAGCTCTCAGAAGGCTGCACAAATATCTAAGTTACTGTGCTGTGCAGTGGCCAAAAATTTGCTAGATCCTTACTCCTTAAGGATTCTGTATCTTGAATAAGTTTATATTAACTACTCTTATTTCTCAGTTATTTTTATTTGCATAATTAAAAAATATTTACTTATTTACTCCCTTTTGTTGCCCTTGTTATTTTATTGTTGTAGTTATTATTGATGTCATTGTTGCTGTGTAGGACAGAGAGAAATAGAGAGAAATGGGGAAGACAGAGGGGGGAGAGAAAGATAGACACCTGCAGACCTGCTTCACCGCTTATGAAACGACTCCCCTGCAAGTGAGGAGCTGGGGGCTTGAAACAGGATTCTTAAGCCAGTCCTTGCTTTGCGACACATGCGCTTAACCTGCTGTGCTACCGCCTGACTCCCTATTTGCATAATTTCTAACCAACGTACTATTCAATACAAAGGACAGACATTAGAAGTGATAAAGGTCCCTTAAAGGAGGTTGAGTGAGTAATGCTATGATTTCTTGTAAGGTGTTTTTGAAAATAAGCTTAAATGTTGATTTAAAGTAGGCTAAATTTCAGTGAGGATGAAAATGAAAAAAAAGAAAAGTATTGTTTTCAATTACCCGCCCACACTCTTGAGGGATAAATTGTCAAACAGAAGTCTTATTTAATAAACTTTAAAGCATAGCCACCTCACTAGCCATATTCTGATTAAACTTAGAACCATCTTTGGTGGTAGAGGCAAACCTATCTTGAATTTAAAATAGGTTATCACCTCACCCCACCTCATAGCAGTGTTCTGACAGATTTCTCTGTGATGAATGCATATTTTGTTTTTACTTAGTGCAACCAAATCAGCCACTGTTGTCTTTTTTAGGGTGACACCATCCCACTCTCTTGGCACATTCGAATCAGTTTATTAGTAGGAACATGCAAAGCCATCCAGTACTTGCATAACATCAAACCATGTGCAGTTGTCTGTGGCAGTATATCAAGGTAAGTGGTCCTGGAGCTTCAGCTTCTACCTGGAAGCCCTTTCATCACAGGCAAGTCAGACTTCATACAGATTTATGTGTGTATTGTCTTTGGTGTGTGTGTGTGTGTGTGTGTGTGTCCTAAGAGCTTTCTTCTAAGATTTATTTATTTATTTACCAGAGCACTGATCAGCTCTGGTTTATGGTGATCAGCTCTGGCTTATGAACCTGGAACACTGGAGCCTCAGGCATGAGAATCTCTTTGCATAACCATCATGCTATCTACCCCTGCCCAGTGTTATTATTTTTTAAATTAAAAAAATTTATTTATTCCTTTTTGTTGCCCTTGTTGTTTTATTGTTGTAGTTATTATTATTGTCGTCATTGTTGGATAGGACAGAGAGAAATGGAGAGGGGAAGACAGAGAGGAGGAGAGAGAGAGAGACACCTGCAGACCTGCTTCACCATCTGTGAATTGACTCTCCTGCAGGTGAGGAGCTGGGGGCTCAAACTAGGATCCTTATGCTGGTCCTTGCGCTTTGCACCACCTGCGGTTAACCCGCCCAACTCCCTTATTATTATTTTTATTCATGAAGATGTGTCTACCAAAATTTAGTTAGTTATCACTGAGGCTTTACTTCTCCTCCTCCTTCCTCTTCCACCACAACCACCACCACCATTACTACTTCTTCTTCTCCTCCTTCTCCTACTTCATCTCCTCCTCCTCCTCCTCCTGCCTTTAGGGTAATAGCTGGAGCTCAGTGCCTGCACTGTGAATCCACAGCTCCTGGTGACCATTCCCACCCCCCCCCCATTTTATTGGATAGGACAGAGAGAAATTGAGAGGGGGAGGAGGAGATAGATAGATAGATAGACAGACAAACACCTACAGACCTGCTTCATTGCTTGTGAAGTTTCCCCTGAAGGTGGAGGGGGGACTTGGACAACCTGGATCCTTGCTTGGGTCCTTGTGCTTCATACTATGTGCACTTAACCGGGTGCACCACCACCCAGCCCCAGAGGCTTTACTTCTTTGTGCTGACTTTTCCAGATTAAGAGAGAGAGTTAAGACCGAGACCCTGCAGCATGGAAGCCTCCACCAGTGCAGTGGGGATTGGAACTTGGCAAAGCAGGTGCACTTCTGGGTGAGCTACCTGCTTAACTAGCTATGTTTTTTTCTTTCTCTCTCTCTTTCTTTCCTCTTCTTCTCTCTCTCTCTTTTTTTTTTTTTTTTTTTTTGCCAAAGGGAGAGTTTATATTATCTTTGGAGATTGTTCATTAACGTGTAGAATAGGGATTTTTGTATATTTTATAAATTATACCTTAAGCTTAAGGCCCAGGGTTCAATCTCTGGTATCAAATGTGTCAGAGTAATGCTCTGGTTCTCTCGCACTCTCTCTGTCTTTATTAATAAATTACTCTTTAGGAAAAAAAAAAACAAGCAAAGTTTAAAGAGTGGCTAAAAGACTTAGAGGGACCCCTAGTAAGATATCAGTAGTAAATGACAACTATAATCCTTTGTTCCTGAGTCCCCATGTCTTGCTGACCCTACTGAGCCTTGCCTTGTAGTTTCATATATTAATCTGTGGCAAGGTGAGAACTTCAGTGTTCATTTTTGAGACCTGAGCAAATGAGAAGCGACATGTCCCATTCTTTTTCTTCAGTTCTTCTTCTTCTTCTAGCGTTTGCCCTTCTTCCGTAGCCAGTCAACAGCGTCAGGTTGAGCCTGATGTAAAGTTTCGAGACCTCGAATCTGGAGAGGTGGCAGTCGTTGACTATGTGGGTCATAGTCTGTCTGTAGCCGCAGGGGCAGTTCGGGTCGTCTCTTTCTCCCCAGCGATGGAACATAGAGGCGCACCGGCCATGGCCTGTTCGATAGCGATTGAGGATGGTCCAATCATAACGTGCTAGGTCAAAGCCAGGTTGACGCTTGCAGGGGTCTGTGATGAGGTGTTTGTTCTTGACCTCAGCTGACTGCCAACTCTGTTTCCAAGAGTCTGGAACAGAGAAGTTCAGTGTAGGCGTAGGGGACCAGATTGGATGACGAGACGTCAAGCGTTGGACAGGGTGGGCGAAGATATCCGCATATATTGGCAGGTCTGGTCAAGCGTAGACATGGGAAATAACACGAAGAATTACTCAGAGAGTAGCTCCCCTATAGCACCCGCCCCCCTCCAGCAAATTGTTCCTCAGTGCCCTTGGTCATGAGCATGTCCAAAAGTAGGTAAATATTCCTTTGCTGAGTAGCAACAAAGACTGAATTTAAAAGGCTTCTGTCTCTTGTAACCCACTCCCTAGGATCTTGAAAAAAAAAACTTTAAATGTACTTTTGAGTTGACAAGAGAGTAGGTCAGTGAAGTCAGTCATTTGGGTTGGTTCCAAAAGGTTGAGGTGACCACTTTCAACCAAGAACAATCAAATCTACCTTCCACTCAGCTCACAAACAGCTCTGGACAGTGGCTGTCAAATATTTGTAGTGGGTGGCCCGGGTGGCCCGGGCACAGCGAGTTAAGCACACATGGCGTGAAGAGCAAGGACTAGCTATGAGAATCTTGGTTTGAGACCCCAGATTGACATCTGCAGGGGGGGTCACTTTGTAAGCGGTGAAGCAGGTCTACAGGTGTCTGTCTTTCTATCCCCTTTCTATCTCCCTCTCCTCTCTTGATTTCTTTCTGCCCTATATAACAACAACAAGAATCACAACAAAGACAACAATAAGGGCAACAAAAATGGAAGATGGTGCTCAGGAGCAGTGGATTCATAGTGCAGGCACTGAGTCCCAGTGATAACGCTGGAGAGAAAAAAAAAATGTAGAGCATAAATAGATATCTGGGGTGGTGTGGGACAGGACATTTCTTTGGTTGAAAATTCAAGGGTGGGGACCAGGTGGTGACACACCTGGTTAAGTGCATGCATTTTATTGTACAAGGACCTAGGTTTAAGCCCCTGGTCTTCACCTGCAGGGGGAAATCTTTATAAAGCAGGACTGCAGGTATCTTTCTTTCTCCCCCTCCCTCTCAGTTTCTTGTCTCTATCGAATGAATGAATCAATGAATAAACAAACAAAAAAAAAAATTCAAGTGAGCACAAGTTGATTGAAGTCCCAAACAGTAATATGGTCATTCTGTGTGAATGTCCCTGTGGCATGACTTGAGTTCATCACTGCTTTCCTGAAAGCAGAGTTTGGTGGGAAAGAGGCATGCGAAGAGAGTGTCAGGTTATTTGGTGAGAGAGAGGACAAGGCAGGCTACCAGTTAGAAAAATGGAGTGATAGAGTGGAGGGTGCAGATCCAGGCTCTGTCTGCTTCAGGTTACCTGTGACTAGCGTGTGGGGAGATACATATCTCCAGCCCCTCTCTCCTGGGCACAGGTGAGTGCAACAGCTGAGGCTGTGACACCTGCTTCCTCTCCGCTGCTTAACATCATCAGGAGGCATAGGTTCACAGGTAGAGACCATTCTGCAAGGGACTGTTTTAGAGAGTGCCATTGGGAATAACAAAAGTAACAGCAGGGAGGAAGAAGGCAGAACTGGGTAGCTAGAGAAATTGAGCTGGGATAGCTTTAGTGGGGAACACTAAAACTGAGGTCATCCTTTAGAGATATCTCAGACTGAGGCCCTTCAAAAATGTCCCAGAAATGAGAGATATCTGGGCTTCCCTACCCCCACAGAAGGTGAGAGGTAGAGAAGGAGAGAACCCAAGATAGGGAGAGATGCCCTAGCACTGCACTGTTGCTAGTGAAGCTGCCCCTCTGCAATGGTGCTCCCATGCGGTGACCAAAACCAGGTCCTTGTGTATGGAAAAGTATGCCCTCTACCAGGTGAACTATCTCCTGGCCCCCAGTACTTGGGCCTTTCCATTTATGTCCTTCTAGCTTTGAGTGGGGGCTGGATGAGGCTGGTTTCTTACCAGAGTTCCCAATTTGGAAACCCAGGACCCTGAGTTCATCCCTCAGTGCTGCATTAAAAACAAAACAAAACTGGGAAGTGGATGGCTTATAATTGGCAGTGCTTATTCCTCACAGTCTGGAGGCTGTGAGAGCCAAGATTCTAGTACTGGTCCATTCTGTACCTAGTGAAGGATCCTCTTCCCTCTTTCCTGTGTCCTCACACTGTAAAGGGATGAGGTCTCTATTTGACCTCGTTTGTAAAGACACCAATCCTATTCTGAAGGAAGCCCTTGGACCCTAGCTGCTTGCTGAAGACCTACCTGCCCCCAGTAGGGCCTCAGGCTGGTGAAGCACAGAAGAGCTCATCATTTGACATTATTAAGTAATATTTCAATAGCACAGTGCCAACATGAAGTGCAATTGAATGAAAAAGTCAGGCTGAAGCAGTATACAGTATACAACTATATCCATAAAGAATTACAAAGTCACATTTTTAAATTGTTTTTAATTTATTATTAGATAAGCCAGATAGAAACTGAGAGGGGGAGAGGGATAGACACAGAATGACAAAGAGAGACACTTGCAGACCTACTTCATGCTGGTGAAGCTTCCTTCTTGCAACTGGGGAGTAGGGGCTTGAACCAGGGCCCTTGTGCATGGTAATGTGTGGGTTCAACCAGGTGTGCCACCACCCAGCTCAAACTCACAAGCCATATATATTTGTATGTGTATGTATTACTTATTTTGGAAAGAGACACAGAGAAATTGAGAAAGAAGGATAGATAGGAAGAGAAAGACACCTGTAACACTGCTTCACTGCTTGTGAAATGCCCCCCCCACACACAGGTAGGAACTGGGGGCTTGAACCCAGGTCCTTGCACGTGGTAATATATGCACTCAAGTGGGCCCAGTACTCAAAGTCACACATTCTTTTTTTGTTTAAATTTTTTAACATTTATTTAAAAAAAGGAGATATTAACAAAACCATAGGATAAGAGGGGTACAGCTCCACACAATTCCTACCAACAGATCTCTGTATTCCATTCCCTCTCCTGATAGCTTTCCTATTCTTTATCCCTCTGGGAGTATGGACCCAAGGTCATTGTGGGATGCAGAAGGTGGAAGGTCTGGCTTCTGTAATTGCTTCCCCGCTGAACATGGGCGTTGACTGGTCCATCCATACTCCCAGTCCGCCTCTCTCTTTGCTTAGTAGGGTGGGGCTCTGGGAAATCAGAGCTCTAGGACACATTGGTGGGGTCCTCTGTCCAGGGAAGTCTGGTCGGCATCATGCTGGCATCTGGAACCTGGTGGCTGAAAAGAGAGTTAACATACAAAGCCAAACAAATTGTTGACCAATCATGGACCTAAAGGCTGGAATAGTGCAAATGAAGTGTTGGGGGGTACTCACTGCAGACTATTGTGTACCTTTGCTTTCAGGTATGTATTTTGCCCTAGTTTACTGATATGTGTGAACATATGCTCTATCTCACGGGACCTAGGCTATATCTAGGTTTGGGAACTTTGTTAGGAAGTGAATCGCCTGGAATGGAATTAGAGAATACTATGAAAGGAAAGGTCTCACCCGAGTAATGAAGCTGAAGGATTGTCATTCCACACCTGAAGTCTCTGGACACAGTCTGAAGTGAAGCACGCTGAGGTGGTACTTGTGTTAATTAGGTTGGGATAGGCGGATGCAATATTATTTGGTATGAATTGAGAAAAGCATGTAGTGTGTGCCCCACCCTAAAGTGTGCCCCACCCTAAGGTTTCAGGACTGGGAGAAATATAGGCTCTGTAGTGGAAATGTGAGGTTCCTGCTGTCTTAGGGTTCAAGAAGACAATAGATAGTTATTGTTATAATCACATTATTTGGTAATTGCGTTAACTTTGAAAAATCCCTTTGTTAGGATTTGCTGTGTAATATTCACATCATCATAATTTATGCTCTTTGACATTATTTTTATATAGCTGTGCCACCGGTTGCTTCTGTTCTCCCTGGTCTAGGCTTTTGAGAGAGCCAACATATCAAAGACTCAGCTTATGTATTAGAAAGACTCAGTCTGTGCTTTAAAAAGTTTGAGACACACAATCAATTTTTCCCCTCTCATACTAATTAAGTAGTGATTTATATGACTACAAATTAATAGGAGTGTACATAAACAGCATTCCCCACACCAAAAGACGGTGTCTCATCCCACCCACCCACCCCCACCACCCTGCCACCCGGGGAAGCCGAATGTCCACCCTCACCCTCACCCCACAGTTTTTACTTTGGTGCCCTACTCCAGATTTAGTTAAATCTTGCTTTTAGTTTCCCTTTCTGTTCTTCTTCTTTTTTAATAATTTATTTCTTTATTGGGGAATTAATGTTTTACATTCAACAGTAAATACAATAGTTTGTACATGCATAACATTCCCCAGATTCCTATTTAATAATACAACCCCCACTATGTCATTCATCACCTTTCATGGACCTGTATTCTCCCCACCCACCCACCCACCCCAGAGTCTTTTACTTTGGTGTAATACCTTTCTGTTCTTCTTTCTCAACTTCTGTTTTTTTTTTTTTTAAATGATGAAAACCAGGTCTGGGGAGTGGTGCACTCAGTTTAGTGTACCCACTACTATGCACAAGAACCCCAGTTTGAGCCCCTAATCCCCACCTTTAGTGGGGATGCTTCATGAGCAGTGAAACAGGTCTGCACCTCTATATCTTACACCCCTCTCAGTCTCTCTCTGTCCTATCAAATAAAATTTTATTTTTTAAATTTTAAAGAAAAATTCTTCTTCTTTTTTTAAATTTTTTATTTAAGAAAGGATTAATGAACAAAAACATAAGGTAGGAGGGGTACAACTCCACACAATTCCCACCACCCAATCTCCATATCCCACCCTCTCCCCTGATAGCTTTCCCATTCTCTAGCCCTCTGGGAGCATGGACCCAGGGTCGTTGAGGGTTGCAGAAGGTAGAAGGTCTGGCTTCTGTAATTGCTTCCCCGCTGAACATGGGCATTGACTGGTCGGTCCATACTCCCAGTCTGCCTCTGTCTTTCCCTAGTAAGGTGTGTCTCTGGGGAAGCTGAGCTCCAGGACACATTGGTGGGGTCTTCAATCCAGGGAAGCCTGGCCAGCATCCTGGTGGCATCTGGAACCTGGTGATTGAAAAGAGAGTTAACATATGAAGCCAAACAATTTGTTGAGCAATCATGGATCCCAAGCTTGGAATAGTGGAGAGGAAGTGTTAGGGAGGTACTCACTGCAAACTCTAGTGTACTACTGCTTTCAGGTATATATTTTGCAGTAGTTTATGGATACGTGTGCACATAAGCTCTCTCTCACAGAAACTGGTGTATATCTAGGTTATGGGACTTTGTTAGAAAGTGAACTACCTGAGATGAAATTAGAGTGTACTATAAAAGGAAAGGTCTCACCCGAGGAATGAAGCTGAAGGGTTGTCATTCCACACGTGAAGTCTCTGGACACAGTCTGAGGTGAAGCATGTTGAAGTGGCAATCATTGCGTTGGTTAGGTTGTGATCGGCGGATGCAATATTATTTGATATGGATTGGGAGATGCATACGGGAAAGTGGGCCCTATCCAAGGGTTCCAGGACTGGGGGAAGTAGGGGCTCTATAGTGGAGATGTGAGGTTCCTGCTGTCTTAGGGTTCAAAAAGACCATCGATAGTTAATGTTATCATCACATTATTTGTTAAGAAGAAAGAAGAAGGAAAAAATGGTCACTGGAAGTGGTGAATTCATAGTGCCAACACTGAGCCCCAGCAATAACACTGGTGGCAATTTAAAAAATTTAAAATAAAAAACACAATGAATAGGGAACTAGCTCAACTGAGATAGCAATGGGTTTGCATACCTGAAGTTTATAGTTTGACCGCTGCTGTCACATGCACTAGAGTAGTGCTCTGCTTGCCTCTTTCTCATATATAACAAAGAAAAACAAGTACTTCTTAAAAGAAAAACAGAACAAAACAAAACAGAATAACACCAATGACTTTATTTAGATGAAGAGAATGTGGTTTATTTTTAATTGCCACAATTTTTATTCTTTAACAGAGATTAAATTTATTATAATAAATGACTTTGTGTGGGCTTTAAGTATTAGAATTAGAACGCATTAAAATTTCCTTCATATTAGACTATAAATCTGCTTTCCTGTGACTCATTCATTAGCCAGTATTTTGCCTATAGACATTGCAAATTTCTGCAGGAGAAAAACAAGATATATACAGGTTAATTTTGTTTCTGCTTTGTAGCTAATGATTCCTTTTCTAATTTTTATATTAATTTTTTACTTTATTAGTAATTTAATAATGATTGAAAAGACTGTGGGATAAAAGGGGTACAATTCCATACAGCTCCCACCACCAGAGCTGCATATCCCATCCCGTCCACTGGAAGCTTCCCTATTCTTTCTCCCTCTGGGAGTATGGAGATCTCTACGGGGTACAAAAGGTGGGAAGTCTGGTTTCTGTAATTGCTTCTCCACTGGACGTGGGTGTTGGGAGATCGATCCATACCCCCAGCCTGTTTCTATCTTTCTCTAGTGGGGCAGGGCTCTGGAGAGGTAGGGTTTCAAGACACACTGTTGAGGTTGTCTGCCCAGGGAAGTCAGGTTGGCATTATGGTAGCATCTGCAACTTGGTGGCTGAAAAGCATTAAAACATAAAGCAGAACAAACTATTTAATAATCAGGAACCAAAAGGTAAGGATATAGCAGATGAGATATGTGGTCTTCATGTTGGAAGACACTAGGAAGTCTATTTTAGGTCTATTCCAAGGGGCCCATGACTTTACTAATTTTTGCCTGAACCTGTCTTTTATAATTATTTTTTAAGTTTTTATATTTATTTATTTATTTTCCCTCTTGTTGCCCTTGTTTTTTTATTGTTGTTGTAGCTATTATTGTTGTTGTTACTGATGACATCATTGTTAGACAGGACAGAGAGAAATGGAGAGAGGAGGGGAAGACAGAGGGGGGGAGAGAAAGACAGACACCTGCAGACCTGCTTCACTACCTGTGAAGCGACTCCCCTGCAGGTGGGGAGCCAGGGGCTTGAACCAGGGTCCTTCCGCTAGTCCTTGTCTTTTATAATTTTTATGTTATATATTTTTTCAAAATATATTTTATGTTATATATTTTTTATTTGTCGTCAATTTTGGGTTACAAGACTGTGAGCTTACAGGGTATATATAGTTCTACATTGCAACCACCACCAAAGTTCTGTGTCTCCACACTCTCAAAGATAGCCACCATATTCTCACAAAGTCCTAGAAACAGTTGGTTTGCTTCTGTTTTGATTTTTGGGTGTTTTTTTGGGGGGTTGTTGTTGTTGTTGCTTATTTATTTTGCAAGTTCATGTGTAGCAGTACTCTGATATGAGTGAAACTATTTGGTAGTTGTTGTCTTTCATCTCATTACTTATTTTACTAAGCACAACCACCTTCTGTTTTACTCATTTAGTCCCAAAGGACACAATATCATATTTTTTATTGCAGATTAGTATTCCATGGGATATATATATATATATATATATATATATATATATATATATATATATATATATATCCCACAATTTCTTTAGCCAATCATCTGTTGATGAGCATTTAGGCTGCTTCCACTCTGTGGTGATTGTGAATAATGCAGCTATGAACATAGGGGTGCAAATGTCCCTTCAAATTAGTGTTTGCCTATCCTTTGGATAAATGATTATGAGTAGTATTGCTGGACCATAAGATAATTCCATTTTTATTTGTTTAAGGACTCTCCAGACAGTTTTCCAATGGGGCTTCACCAGTTTCCATTCCCACCAGCAGGGTTCCCCTCCCCCTAGCCCCCACAACTTCACCAACACCTGTCATTTCCTGATTTGAACCAGTGGTTTCTTAATCTTAGAGTGCTTTCTTACAGTTAACTGTAGCACACTGAAAGAATAGGAAAAGAGAGCTGGGCCTCAGTCCTGACGCTGCCATAAGCAGAACATGTCATTCCAACTTCATGTGGACCTCATTCATCGCATTTCAGGAAGAAGAGATTATACAGTGACAACAAATCTGTTTCTTCTCTTTGATGGATTGATGATGGCTTCCCATCTGCAGTGTTAAAAGACAATTTGGGGTGGATGCATTCTAAAACCCAATACTGATGTTTGCTGAAAATATGGGGAAGGATTTTGGCAACAGTTGGGCCCATGTTTGCTAGTCTTATGCCTCTGTTATAAGGTTTGAAACTCATGCTTTGAAATTCTCTTTGTTAGCAAAGTGATATCAGCAGAATGCTTATATATTATCTTCTAGGGACTCAGCATTACGCTTACACAGAAAACATTAACAGGTCTACTGAAGTTAGACACCAAATGGCACATGCAGAACTCTATGAACCTGGAGATGGGAGAGCCCTTGAAATTAAAAGTAGTAGACTGAAAACTTGAAGGAAGTGAGTCTGAAAACACAAAGAAGATTTGAATAAAAATAAGAGAAGTTGGGGTCAGGTGGTAGCGCAGTGGGTTAAGTGCAGGTGGCGTAAAGCACAAGGACCGGCATAAGGATCCCGGTTCAAGCCCCTGGCTCCCCACCTGCAGCAGGGGTCACTTCACAATCAGTGAAGCAGGTCTGCAGGTGTCTATCTTCCTCTCCCCCTCTCTATCTTCCCCTTTTCTCTTTATTTCTCTCTGTTCTATCCAATAATAACCACAACAACAATTAAAAACAACAACAACAAGGGCAACAAAAGGAAAAAAACATAGCCTCTAGAAGTAGTGGATTTGTGTTGCAGGCACCGAACCCCAGCAATAACCCTGGAGGCAAAAAATAAAAAAAAAAAAATAAGAGAACTGTGAATTAAAAAAAAAATTATTTATAAAAAGGAAACATTGCCTAAACCATAGGATAAGAGGGGTACAACTCCACACAATTCCCACCACCAGAACTCTGTATCCCATCCCCTCCCCTGATAGCTTTTCTATTCTTTTTTTTTGTTATCTGTATTTATTTATTTATTAATCTTTATTTATTTGCTGAATAGAGACAGTTTGAAATTTAGAGGGAAGGGGATGATAGAGGGAGAGAGAAAGAGAGACACCTGCAGCCCTGCTTCACCACTTGTAAAGCTTTCCCCCTGCAGGTAGGGACTGGGGCTCGAACCTAGGTGCATGTGCACTGTAACATGTATGCTCAACCAGGTGCACCACCACCCAGTCCCAGCTTTCTTATTCTTTAACCCTCTGGGAGTATGGTAAAGTGTGAATATATTTTTTAAATTTTTTTATATTTATTTATTCCCTTTTGTTGCCCTTGTTGTTTTATTGTTGTAGTTATTATTGTTGTTGTTATTGTTATTGATGTCGTCATTGTTGGATAGGACAGAGAGAAATAGAGAGAGGAGGGGAAGACAGAGAGGGGGAGAAAAAGGCGACTCCCCTGCAGGTGGGGAGCTGGAGGCCCAAACCCAGATCCTTATGCCTTATGGGGGGAATTATACCCCTGTTGACATGAAATTTTGTAAATCTATATTAATTCGCTGGCTTCTCAGATGTTAGGCACATATCTGATTCCCTTTGATTAATAACATGGAAGGGAGAAGAGGCACAGCTTCTGTGTCAGAAGGCCTCATGGGACAGACTCCCTCCCCAGAGCTACTTCTGTTTGCCTCACATTGGCCCTCCTAGGAGAACTCCCAGCACTGGCGATTGTTGGCAGAGGGCTTCAGAAGATGAGAGTTCCCTGGGCCAAGCAAATATGAGTCTGTATCAGGCAGACTGATAAGAGACAAAGTAGAGAGATGTTGGGTAGTATGCCAGCTCCCCCTGGCTTCTGCTTAGCCAAGCACCGGTATGCCTGTATAGGGATTGGTTTGATCCCATTCAAAGCGGTCTATTTACATAAATCACTTTTACATTTACATAAAGCACCACACTCTCTCCAGGGCATTGGTGGTTTAGTGGTAGAATTCTCACCTGCTCCGCCCCCTCTCCTTGTCACACCCTGATCTTCCACCAGTTACTTTTCGCTCCACCCTCTCTATGTCACATCCTGTTTCCACCCTACTTGGAGAGTATAAAAACAGCTGCTCTTCTAATTAAAGACACTTGGAAATTGCTTTCTGGCTCCGAGAGTTCCAGAGTGTATCTCCTGAGAAGTTAGTGCGGCATGAGTTCCTGATCCCTCTCCCACGCAGCAGCCTAGATCGGCTCCAGTTGAGTTCTCTCCAACCCAGAGAGCACTAGCTCGGGAAGAAGCACCCTCAGGCTATCCCAGCAGAGAGACATTTCAATAACACACAAGGGATAGAGTCAGCAAAGCTGAGTAACTCACCATGTGGTCTCAGATACCATCTTCATTATGTTTAAATTGGTCCTGCTTCTTTTAGTTTTCACTGAGGACATGCTGTTTTATATTTATTTATTTTCCCTTTTTCTTGCCCTTGTTTTTCATTGTTGTTGTAGTTATTATTATTGTTGTTGATGTCGTCATTAGATAGGACAGAGAGAAATGGAGAGAGGAGGGGAAGACAGAGGGGGAGAGAGAAAGGTAGACACCTGCAGACCTGCTTCACCCCCTGTGAAGCGACTCCCCTGCAGGTGGGCAGCCGGGGGCTCGAACCGGGATCTTACACCCGTCCTTGCGCTTTGCACCACGTGCGCTTAACCCGCTGTGCTACCGCCCGACTCCCGGACATGCTGTTTTAGAAGACTGTTGTTATAGGGTGGCAGCACACTTCACCCTCCACCAAAGTGTCATCTCCCTCCATCATGGGCCTCAACCCTTCTTAGAACTCCCTTCTGCCTTCCTCCTTTTAATCCCTGGATCTACTGAACACTGTTTATTCATGTTCCACCCTGTATTTTCCCTTACTTTGTTTCTTAAATCCCACCCCTGAGTGGGCTCATCTGGTCTTATGTAGGCATCAACTTTAACTTAGCTAATGAAGAAAACATTTAGAAGGAGAAAGGGAAGGTCAGTTAGACTAGGAAGGTCCAGTAAAGCCATTTAAGTGCTAATTTCATTACATCTTCCCAGGAGACATCCTTAAGGGAAGTATGTGCGTGTTTGTATCTTTCAGAGGGACTCATCATTCTGCCTTCAGAAATTAACGTGTTTTTTTCTCCCCAGAGACTCGTTTTTAGGGTGCCAGATTTCTGTTCCCTTATACCATATTTGTATGGGCTCAGCAAGAGCTCCTGTACTTCTGTTAGGTAATTAAAGTGCCTACTTGGGATTCCTGAGACATTGTGCCTTTATGTCACTACTGGGGCATCACTGTTCCAAGCCCATATTTGCAGACAGAGAGACAGAAAACAGTACTGAAGCTTCCTTCAGTATCCTGGAGATCAGGCTTGAATGTGTGCTGTGGATAATGACAAAGCAAGTGCACTATCCAAGTGAGCTATCTTGCTGGCTCATGTGTTGTGTCCAAAGGCAGAGGCAGGGAAACAGGATAGGAAAGAGAACATAGTATGTACAAAGATGGGAATGCTGACTTCTGGTGAAAAATGGCAGGAGGCAGTGGCCTCTGGGGGCACAGGGTGGGGAGTAGGCCTGGAGGTCTGCATTCAGAATCTTTACCTTATTCAAGCAGTGAAAGTAAATAGCCTTCTAAGAAAATTACTGTCAAGGACACAGCTGCAAAACACCCAGGGAGGAAGCTGAGCCCACATTTCAAAGGTATTTTCAAGAAGTCTGGTTGTTGAGTTAGCCCAAAAATGTCTTAGTAATTTGAACTCTTCAAAGCGAAAGTTATAAAAACAAAATTCATTTCCAGATGGTGGAATCTGAGGAGACGAGAGGGATTTAAAAGAAAGAAGCCTGAAGAGTTGAGGTCTCTGCTCTTGGCAAAAGATCCTCACATTTTCATTTGGGAAGTGAAAATGTTTTTGAATTACAGGCTCACATAAAGGCATCTGAAAGCAGTAAACCTTCTTGTTATTTCCATCCTGTCCCTTAGCAAGTTTAATTGTTTTCACATTTGTGAACGATTTTCAATTGAAATGCATTTTATCCTTGGCATTTTTTCATCCCAGACATTTATGCTTGTTAATACTTCCAGAGTGAAGAGATAAGCTTGGTGAGCATTTCTAGGAATCAGACCTCCTCCTCTCGTCGCTGTTACCATTTGTCTCTTGCTAGCTGAAACAGAGAAGCTGTCTTTTACACAAGGGAAGTGGTGGTCTAGGGAAAAAAATAACACATTGGCTTAAATATGATTTTTTTTTTTTTTTTTTTGCCTTCAGGGTTATCGCTGGGGCTCGGTACATGTACTACGAATCCACTGCTCCTGGAGGCCATTTTTTCCCATTTTGTTTCTCTTGTTGTTGTCATTGGATAGGACAGAGAGAAATCAAGAAAGGTGGGGAGACAGATAGACACCTGCAGACCAGCTTCACTGCTTGCGAAGCGACCCACTGCAGGTGGGGAAATACGTTTTTTTTTTTTTTTTTTTAATAAAGAGGTTAAGGGGGGGGAGAGAGAAGGAGGCATCACCAAAGCACCACTTTACAGAGTGTAGCTGTTCCCATGTGGTGTCTGGGGGCCCAAATCCAGTGTTCACACATGGTAATTGTGTGCTGTACAAGGTGACTCTAAACATGATTATTTTTTTAAAAAATATTTTTCATTTTTCTTTATTTTGGACCAAGACAGAGAGAAATTAAGAGGGGAGAAAGGGAGAGATCCCTCCCTACAGCACTGTTTCACTGTTTGGGAAGCTTCTTCCCCTGCAGGTGGGGACCAGGGGCCTGAACCTGGGTCTGTGTGCACTGTAATGTGGGCTCAACCCAGTGTGCCACAACTTGGCCCTGATTTTTTTTTTTATTTTAGTTTGCTTTCTTCCCCCTTTTGCTGCCCAACTCAGCCCTGATTTTTAATTTAATTTTAATTTGCTTTTCCCCCTTTTATTGCCCTTTTTGTTTTATTGTTGTAGTTATTATTGCTGTTATTGATGTCGTCGTTGTTGGATAGGACAGAGAGAAATGGAGAGAGATGGGGAAGACAGAGAGGGAGAGAGAAAGATAAGACACCTGCAGACCTGCTTCATCACCTGTGAAATGACTCCCCTGCAGGTGGGGAAACTGGGGCTTGAATTGGGATCCTTATGCCAGTTCTTGCACTTCGCGCGTAACCCCGCTGTAACCCGCTGCGCTACGGCCCAACCCCCCCCAATTTTTTTAAAGATTTATTTTTATTTGATATAAGTGAGATAGCTTCTCATAAAGCAGAGAGAATCCAGAGTACCACTCTATATCAGTGCCAGGGATTGAACTGGGAACCTCAGGCAGGAAAGTCTGATATTCTACCAACTGACTCACTTCCTCAGCCATCTAAACATAATTTTTAAAGAAGATTTACTTATTTGTCAGTAGAAGAGAACCAGAGCTTTACTCTGGCAAATACCTCATCACAGACCCCTGCAAGCGTCAACCCGGCTTTGACCTAGCACATTATGATTGGGCCCTCCTCAATCACTATCGAACAGGCGATGGCCGGTGCGCCGCTATGTTCCATCACTGGGGAGCCAGAGACGACCCGAACTGCCCCTGAGGCTACAGACAAACTATGACCCACATAGTCAACGACTGCCACCTCTCCAGATTCAAAGGAGGTCTCGAAACTTTACATCAGGCTCAACCTGATGCTGTTGACTGGCTACGGAAGAAGGGCAAACACTAGAAGAAGAAGAACTCTGGCATGTGCATTGTAAGGGATCAAACTCAGAGCTTCCTGCTTGCAAGACCTATGCTCTACCTGCTGTATTCACCTTCCCAGGGGTAGGGGGCAGGAAGTGGGTGCCCTTTCCCTCTACCTGGAGAAACTAGCTCTTGCCCCATCTAGTGAGGAGGTGTGACCTCTGGCAAGCGCTTTCCTGGTGTTAGAACAGCAGTGACTCAGACAACAAGATGCCTCATTGCCTTAAGACATCACAGAGAGCCAAGTGCATCCTCTTTACGTCTGTGGCCAAGTTTCCAGAGAGTTACAGGCACCCAGGAAAAGGGCTACTGGGTTCCAACCCACCCAAGCCCTATAAAAATCTGTATTTTAAAAAACTAGTCATGTGCTTACATGTCCAACATGATATTTGTGTGTACACTCAAAGCCAGAATTACTGTCAAGTTGTATCTCATATTTATATTCAAGGACTTCAACTAAATTAGAAGACAAACTCCATAAAATATATAAATATATTCGAGCAGGGGAGTCGCTTCACAGGCGATGAAGCAAGTCTACAGGTGTCTCTCTTTCTCTCCCCTTCTCTGTCTTTCCCTCTTCTCTCCATTTCTCTCTGTCCTATCCAACAATGACGACATCAACAACAATAAAAACAACAAAGGCAATAAAAAGTAAATAAATTAATTAATATTAAAAAATTTAAATATATATATATATTAAGCGTACCTGGTGTGAAGTGCAAAGACTGGTGTAAGGATCCTGGTTTGAGCTTCCAGCTCCCCACCTGCAGGGGTATAGTTTCAAAGTGGTGAAGCAGGTCTGCAGGTGTCTATCATTCTCTCCCCCTCTCTGTCTTCACCTCCTATCTCAATTTCTCTCTGTCCTATCCAACAACAACAACAACAGCAATGGTGACAATAACAATAATAACAACAGGGGCAACAATAAGGGCAACCCAGTGGGAAAACATGGCCTCTAGGAGCAGTGGATTTGTAAGTGCAGGCACTGAGCCCCAGCGACAACTCTGGAGGAAAAAAAAAAAAAAAAAAAAAAAATATATATATATATATATATATATATATATATATGAAAGAAACACTTCTCAAAGCCTTTGTTTGAGGACCTTTGGTTCCCCACAATGGTTGCCCTAGATACCCCTTAGCAGTAAAGAGGACAAATAACACCCACAGAGAAAGGATATTCACCACTTTGCAGGGGATTTCCTGTTTTTCATGTACCACTACTGATGAAAAAATTATTCTAAAGAGACACAGCCTCTCTGTTATGGTAGTTGTCTTTCAGGAAGGAGTTGAGGGAATAGTTTATAGAAACCCTAGATGTGGAACACTGAACATTTTCTCCTCTGTCTCTTTGGTAGCCAAAGCAGTCAGGGAGCTGCCTTTTTGTTAGGCAATATTTTATATCATTTTAGTTAGATCATTCTGTCTTTATCTCATTAGTCTGTCTTTACCCCATAGAATAAACCTTTCTAGTTGACCCAAATGATAGCTGAAGGTACTTTCCCCTTGAACATTCTGTTTAAGGTTGAAACAGGAAAGGATTAGGGAAGAATTTATTGGTGAAGGTCTTTTGCAACCCCACATTCCTGAAACAGAACATCCTTCTTCAGTTGCCATTAACCTTTTATTGCCAACCGAGTAAATCACTGGACTGAAAATTTATGTTAGCTACTAAAGTCTGCTGGTAAACAACTTGTCTTTTCACCAAACAGCATTATTCAAAGTGTTAGGCTGTGCCCTGGGACAATTCTACATCCTCATTGATGGCCTCTCACTGACCTAATGTCCCCTGGGGAATTCTGTGCAATACAGGGTATTTCTCTAGCTTGCCCTTGCTAACTCTTACAGAAGCCTGACTCACCAGTTTCTGGAAGCTTCCCACCAGTTTTGCTGAAGGTCAAGTATATGGGTTAGATGAGTGACTCACAAATAATTTTTTTTCTTGCATTCTCATGGTTCTGGCATTTTAAGTTAGGATTTTATTGTACTTTCTGTACAGCTAGGGTGGAGGAAGAAGAGAATGAGATATTTGGCATTGAACATCTTTTGTAGCTTTTCTGTTGTTCTCCAGAGCTAAGATAGCATAGAGGCATGCAGAGGAGAGCCAGGGCCACAACAGCAGAGACTGGAGGGGCATGATCACCTCAAGTTCTGCTTGTGTTGTTGCAAAAGTCATGGTATTATTATTTCTATTACTACTACTACTATTATTATTATTACTTTGTAGCTGAGTAGTATTCAATTGAATATATATGATACCACTTCTTTGTCAAGCCATTTGTCTATGGGCATCTAGACTGTATATTTTGGTAGTTGAGAGTACATATGTCTTTTAAATTAGTGTTTTCATGTTCTTTAGGTGAATTCCATGGGATGGGATTGCTGGATCATACAGTATTTTTCTTTTACAAAACTCTATTTATTTATTTATTTATTTTTTTACTTGATAGGACAGAGAGAAAATGAGAGGACAAGGGAAGTAGATAGGGAGACTGTATAGGGGACCCCCTGTGGGTGAGGACTAGGGGCTTGAACCCAAGTCCTTTTGCATGGTAGTGGGTGTATTCAAGTGGGTACATCACCACCCACCCCCTTTTCTATTTTTAATCTCTATATATTACTCCACAATAACAAGCAAGGGTTCCACCTCTTCCTCCTTTTTATTTATATGTTTTATTTGCTACCAGGGCTATTGCTGAGACTCAGTGCTTACACAACAAATCCACTGTTCCTGACAGTCATTGTTTTTTTTTTTTCTTCTTGTTTGATTAGGACAGAGAGAAACTGAGAGGGAAGGGGAGCTAGAAAATGAGAGAGAAAAGGAGACACCTGCAGCACAGTGCTGATTCACTTCTCCTGAAGCTTCCCTCCTACAAATGAATCCCAAGGTCTTGACACCAGGTCCTTGGGCGTGATAATGTATCTGCTCAACAGGTGTACCACTGTCTGGCTCTTGCAAGCGTTCCTCTTACTCCACGTTCTCCTCAGCACTTGTTTCCAAGTCTTTCTGACAGAGACGTTCTCATAGGCTTGAGGTGATAATCTAACAGTGCCTTTATTTTGCATTTCTTAGCATAAGAGAAGAAGAGTGTTTTTCACACGACTGCTGACTATCTGCACTTATTTCTTTTTTAGGGAACTGTCTATTCAGATCTTCTGTCCATTTTGTGTTGTTATTGTTGAGATGTATGAGTTTTTGTATATCAATATTTTGATAGTAACCTCTTATTTGATAAACAAGGTACAAATATCTTTTCCATGCCTTTATGTTTTTCTGTTTTGTTTTTTTTTTTTTTTTTTGCTATTCAGATACTTTCAATTTCATAGAGTCCCATATGTTTGTTTTGCTTTTGTTTCCAAGCCAGGTTTTGTTTCACCTTATAGAACACCTAAATTTACAGTTTAATAAAAATAAGAGACTACCCCCTAGTTCATGGACAAAATCACACATGCATTTATTTCACTAATGTTTGGAATTAACCACATTATTAAGGTGAGCTCCTTACATGGTTTGTCACTGAAATATCTTTATGGTCTTTTGTTTTGACCACAATTTTAGTACGAACATACTTTTGGATGATCAGTTCCAACCCAAACTAACGGACTTTGTCATGGCACACTTCCAACCCCACTTGGAACATCAGAGCACCACCATCAGCTTGACCACCAGCAACAGTAAGCGTCTGTGGTACCTGCCAGAAGAGTACATCAGACAGGGCAAGCTCTCCATTAAAACTGATATCTACAGCTTTGGAATTGTGAGTAGCACCTACTGTTCACAATGAAGAGTTTATTGCCATGAATGCTCTAAATTCTCAGTATTTTCTTTAGAGGCTCTAAATTTTTAGAACTATTGGTGCCTTGTCACTCTCTCTCTCTCCATATATATATAAAATTATCTTTACTTACTTGATAGAGACAGCCAGATATGGAGAGATAAGGGGGATACAGAGAGGAAGAGAGACAGAGAGACACCAGTAGCCCTGCTTCAACACTCTGAAGCTTTCCACATGCAGGTGGGGACTGGGCACTTGAACCCAGGTCCTTGCACATTGTAACAGGTGTGCTCAGTCAGGTGCACCACCACCCAACCCTGTTACTCGTTATCTGTTATTAAGTACCGCATGCTAACCGATTGCACCACTGGAGCTCTGTACTCATTATCTCATAATTTAATGTTGGGTAATCAATTGAGTGATTACCTACAAAGTCATTAAGGGCTGACGAGATAGTTCACTTGGGTAATGTACTGCTTTTGCCATGTGCATGACCCAGGTTTGAGCCTGGACTTCCCCCTTCCCCTTTTATTTAAGAAAGTTTTGGTATTGTGGTCTCTCTCTCTCTCTCTCTCTCTCTCTCTCTCTGTGTGTGTCTCTCTCTCTGTCTCTCTGTCTCTGTCTTTGTCTCTCTTCAGTCTCTGTCTACAAATAAATAAATAAATAAATAAAAGTAGGGGAGATGGCATAATGATCATGTGGAAAGACTTCCATGCCTGGGGCTCCAAAGTCCCAGGTTCAGTCCCCTGCACCGGAGAGGACTAAAGCCAGAGTTAAGCAATGCTCTGGTAACAACAATAATTAGAAAAAAAAAAATAAAAGCAAAAAAAAAAAAAAACCCTATAAAGTCAACAGTTAGAATGAATGATTTCCATTGTCAAGGATAATATTTGCAATTTACCATGCATATAGATATATGCAGCTGACTTTCTCTATATTCATTGTAGGTAATCATGGAAGTTCTGACGGGTTGTAAAGTGGTGTTAGATGATCCAAAGCATATCCAGCTGGTGAGAACTGACTTCCTCTCTGCACCTCTGCTACTTCCCAGTAAAGCTCTGAATGATGAAGATGTCTTCTTCTCTTCCTAGAGAGACCTCCTCATGGAATTGATGGAGAGGAGAGGCCTTGACGCATGCCTCTCATTTCTAGATAAGAAAGTGCATCCCTGCCCTCGAAATTTCTCTGCCAAACTATTCTCTTTGGCAGGCCAATGTGCTGCAACACGGGCGAAAGTAAGACCGTCAATGGATGAGGTATGTATATATACCAAGCCATATTAAAAACAGTCCACGGAACTGTAGACATTTCCAAATGGATAAATTGCATATCTAAGTTAATTCTTCATCTGTCAGGCATATCTAGTTCCCAGCAGAAAATTCTAATATAGTAGCTGTCTTCTCCAGCTCCTGAGATCACATCTGGTAGAGGTCATGATTAAGTGGAACCACAAGTTAGTGAAAAGACATGAGTAATTTGGCGATAACAATTCATTTGGCTTTCACTAAGAGATATGGTCCATTAAATAAGCAACAGATATTTAAAAAAATTCTTTTTTTTCGGAGACTGACCTATAATGTACTGATCAAGTACTGCTGGGGAGTGAACGCAAGGTCCCATGTTTACAAGGAAAGGCTTTTACCCACTGAGTCATTTCTCTGGTTCCAAGAGATAAGAATGCCATTCTAAGATGTTGGTCTGCTTCTAAATTCTGCTTCTGAGACCCCTTCTGTTGCATTGCTTGTGGTCTATTTACATAATCATTGTTTTGTTCGCACTGGTTTAATCCCCACTGGTTCGAGCTTTTTCCTTCTCCCCATCCCCTATCCTACGTACTTCCTCTTCCTGACCTGACACTTCCGCCTCAGGAGATATATATAGGACAGGATTGTGATTAGAGATAGCTAGATTGAACTGCATTCCCGCTCATCAATAAAGATAGAACTGTGTTCCCAGTTCAGCCATGAGTCCCTGGGCGTCTCTCTCACGCCCGAGAAGCTAGACCGGCATCTGGCGCCCCGAACTGGGACTGGCACTAAGAGTTTAAAATTGGGGCCAGGTGCTGGTGCACCTGGTTAAGCACACACATTACAGTGTGCAAGGACCTGGGTTCAAGTCCCTATCCCCACCTGCAGGGGGAAATCTTCATGAGTGGTGAAGTGGTGCTGCAGGTGTGTCTCTGTCTGTGTCCCTTTCTCTCCCCTTCCCTCTCAACAGAGAGAAATTGAGAGAGGAGGGGAAGACAGAGATGGAGAAAGATAGATACCTGCTTCACAGCTTGTGAAGTGACCCTCCCCCATATGCTCTTAACCCTGTACACCATGACCCCTCCCCTCCCTTTAATACCTTCTAAATCAAAATTGTCAGTTGGATTTATTTCATAAAAATAAAAGAATATCCAGGGGATCAGGCAGCAGGTTAAGCATATATGGCACGAAGCTCATAAGGATCCCGGTTGGAGCCACCTGCAGGGGGGGTCACTTCACAAGTGGTGAAGCAGGTCTGCAGGTGTCTATCTTTCTCTTCCCCTTTGTCTTCCCCTCCTCTCTCGATTTCTCTCTGTCCTATCCAACAACAGCAATAAAAACAATAATAATAATGACAACAAAATGGGAAAAAACATGGCCTCCAGGAGCAGTGGATTCGTAATGTAGGCACTGAACCCCAGCAATAACCCTGGAGGCAATATATGTATATGAATATCCCTTAGTGAGTAGACAGAAAAAAGATGAAAGGTTCGCAAGCTTAACTCAATGTTTACTTCTTGATTAACTAGGTCCAAACAACTCTTGAAAGTGCTCAAGTGAGTTTATATTTTGCTGAAGACCCTCCTACCTCACTAAAGTCCTTCCGATGTCCTTCTCCTCTTTTCTTGGACAACATACCAAGTATTCCCATGGAGGATGATGAAGATCAGAAAAATCATGCACTAGCTCAAGATAATTATTTAAGAAAAGACAGAATGTCTCAGAAAACCCCCTTAGAATGCAGCCAGTCCGAGGTCACCTTTCTGAGCTTTGACAGAAAGACGGGGAGCAAGAGAAATGAGGACACTTGCAGTGTACCCAGTTCTTGCGAAGAAAGCGAGTTTTCAAAGCAAGCAGCTCCTCCCCAGAACTCCAGCGTCGATCATCTGATTATGGATCCCACTGCAGAAACCCCAGACCATTCTTACAGCAGTCGGCCAGAGACTAGCTGTTCTTCCGGGTTTCTCTGGAGTGAATGTGATCCAAGCAAAAAGGAATCAAGTTCACATGAAGAAAAAGGCAAGTGTTTTAGAGGCAACTGAGCACGGGTATCAACTAGGGAATATACTGTCTCCATAAGTAATGTCAGGAGGGTGATCATGATGAATCTGGGGAATGCAGATCAATAATCCAGACAGTTCCACTCCTTCCTTCCTTCCTGGCTTTCCACAGCAGCATTAATATATTTTCTGTGATGGGCAAGATAGTAAGCATATGACCCAGACTCCAGCCCAGCTCTCACTCACAGCAGGAAGCTTGGATGCTGTGTTATATTTCCCTTCCCCTCTGTCTCTACCTATCTGAAAAAGTGACTCAGAATGATGACATCACAGCTAATGATGCCCCCGCCAATTATTTTATCAAGATAGTTCCCTTATGATCAGACCTGGGCTAAATAGAACTATTTAGAATTATTTAAGATCCTGGGTTCTGACTACAGACAACATTTAAAAAAACCAGGTCTAGGAAGCTAGCAAATGACTTTCATGCCTAAGGCTTTGAGGCCCCAAGTTCAAATCCCAGCACTAACCAAAACCAGAACTGAGCAGTACTCTGGGGGGAAAAAATAAAAAGACTGGATTTTAATGTTTTCACCATCTTCATCAATATCAACATTCAGTACCTCTTGTCATTAAATAGGAATAGTATGTAGCTCAGTTGGATTCTTCCATTATTTGACTGGGCTTGCTTGGGACAGTTGTAAGAAATGTCTAACTTGTAAATATTAATAAATCCTTTTTAAAAGTTTTCTTTTGTTTATTTCAATTGATCCTTAGTGTTTGTTTGTTTATCTCTGTCAAGTCTGTCCCTCTGAAAAGAGCCAAGTTCACCCCTGGCTCTGTTCAGTGCAGAGCATTCCTACCTAAGATCTGTATCTCTGTATTTATTTATTTATTTATTTGTAAATATATTTTATTTGAGAGAGAGAGAGAGAGAGAAGCCAGAACACTGTTCATTTCCTTTTTATGGTGGTGAGAGGACTTAAACCTGGGATGTTGGAGCCTCAGGCATGAACCATTATGCTATCTCCCTCACCCTGTATCTCTGTATTTAAATTTATCTATCTATCTATCTATCTATCTACCTATTCATTTAATTTGTTTGTTTATTTTTGCTTCCAGGATTATCACTGGGGCTCCATGCAGGCATTACAAATCTACTTCTCCTGGAGGCCTTTTTTAAAAATTTATTTTATTGGATAGGGCAGAGAGAAATTGAGAGCAGGCGAGTATAGAGAGGGAGAGAGGAAGACAGACACCTGTAGACCTGTTTCACCACTTGTGAAGTAATCCCCCCTCCCCACAGGTGAGGAGCTGGAGGCTCTAACTGGGATCCTTGCACTGGTCTTTGTGCTTCCTACTACGTGTGCTTAATTTAACCCCGTGCACCACCACCACCTGGACTTGTACTTAAAATTCTGAAGTTGGTTGATCACATATAATATAGTTGTTGACTACCATTAAGATTTTTAAAAATAAGCTTAGAGCTCTATTCCTGAGTAGAAGATATGAAATTTTAAGGAAGCCATTTTTTATAGGATAGAGACAAACTATGAAGGGAGGGGTTAATTGGGAGGGTGACAGAGAGACATCTGCAGTACTGCTTTACTACTGATGAAGCTTCCTCCTATAAGTGGAGACTGGGGGCTTGAATCTGGGTCCATGTGCACTCAACCAGGTTTGCCAGCATCTGGCCCTTAATAAAGCCATTTAAATTAATTTTACAATGGTTTATAATATTATGAAATTTTAGCAATCTAGTTTCACACCTATTTCTGTGGTAAGACTTACCATAGTCCTAGTGCCATTATTAAGCCTGAGGCTCCTCTACCTCCCTTTCCTTCTCCCTTTTTGATAACCACCACAATTTTCATTAAAAAATTTTTTTTGTCATGGTCCGGGAGGTGGCATAGTGATAAAGCTTTGGACTCTCAAGCATGAGGTCCTGAGTTCAATCCCCGGCAGCACATGTGCCAGAGTGATGTCTGGTTCTTTTTATCTCCTCCTATCTTTCTCATTAATAAATAAATAAAATCTTTAAAAAAATTTTGTCTGTTTATTTATTGGATATAGACAGAAGTTGAGAGGTTATGGGGAGGCAGAGAAGGAATGAGAAAGACACCTGCAGACCTGAATTCACCACTTGTGAAGTTCACCCCAAGTTTGGTCCTCACCTGCAAGGGGGAGGTCTCACAAGCAGTTAGGCTACAGAGAAGCTGAGAGGGAAAGGGGAGTAAGGAGAGAGCAAGAGAGACACCAGCAGCACTGCTTCACCACTTGTGAAGCTTCCCCGCCTACAGGTGGAAGCCAAGGGGTCAAACAGCGACCCTTGCACACTAATGTGTGTGCTCCGCCAGGTGTGCCACCACCTAGGCCCATCACTGTAGTTTTTATAGTTAGTTTATGATTGATTTTTTTCAAGTTTGTTTGTGATATAGATGTATGTAGACAAATATATATATATGTATATGTGTATATATATATATATATATATATATATATATATATATATATATATATTTGCCTCCGGGGTTATTGCTGGGGCTCAGTGCCTGCACTAGGAATCCACTGCTCCTAGAGGCCATTTTTTTCCATTTTTGTTGCCCTTGTTATTGTTGTTGTTGTTGCTATTGCTATTGTTGGATAGGACAGAGAGAAATCGAGAGAGGAGGGGAAGACAGAGAGGAAGAGAGAAAGATAGACACTTGCAGACCTGCTCACCTGCTTATGAAGTGACCCCCATGCAGGTGGGGAGCCAGAATCCTTATGCCTGTCCTTGTGCTTTGTGCTCTGTGCACCTAACCCGCTGGGCCACCTCTGGGCCCCGCTAGTTATTTATATTTCACATGAGTGGAAACCATCCAGGAATGGTCTTTGTCTCATTTCGCATAGCATAATCAACTGGAGTTCCAACAATTTTTGTCCTGAAATACTTGATGTCAACTTTTTACTAACTTAGTATTATTTCAGTGAGAATACATGTACTACAGTTTCCTTATTTACTCATCTGTCCATGGCTGATTTCATATTTTTGCTATTGTAAATAGCAGTTGTATGCACTGGATTGCATATATACTTGAAGGTTAGTGATTTTGTATCCTTCGGATAAATGCTAGGATTTGTTACAAGATTATAAGGTATTGCCCAATTTTATCTTTTTTTTTTTTTTCTTTTTTAACCAAAGCAGTGCTCAGCTCTGGCTTAAGGTGGTACAGGAGATTGAACCTGGGACTTCAGAGCCTCAGGCAAGAGAGTCTCTCTGCATTACCATTATGCTATCTACCCTCCCCGCCAATTTTATCTTTTTAAGACATCTCCATACATTTTCCCTGGGGCAATGCGCCAGTTTATGTTCCTGCCAACAATTTACCAGAGTTTCTTTTTCTCCACATCCTCACCAGCACTTAATGTTTTCAATCTTTCTGTTGTCATTGCAGGGGCTTTTATTTATTTTTTCAGGTAGAAAGACAAACAGGGAAAGGGCGGGGGAGAGCAAGTGAGAGAAGCACAGAACTGAGGTTTCTGCCCGTGTGGTGTGGGCTGGTCATGCACAAGACAGAGCAGACACCTGCTCCAGGTGGGCTATCTTGCCAGCCCTGTTTTAATCTGTGATGTAGACCATCATCGCAGCTGTGCGGTAGAATTTCACTATGGTTTTGTGTTTCCACAATTATAAATGATATTGAGCATTTTTTCGTGTGTTTGTGGGTTATCTGTGTGTCTGCTTTCTGGACATTCTAATCGAATGCTTTTTATTTCTGAGGAAAAAGGACCCAGGCCAGCTTTCAGTGGTTTTTCATCCTGTTCTTTTCTGGATTTTCCCATAATCCTTCAGGGCCCAGCAGCACTCCATCCTCTGAGACATTCCCCCTATCTTTCCAGCCAGAACTATTCATGTTATCATTAGCCTTTCCATAGCTATTTCTTTATATTTCTATAATGTACTTGTCATGTTCTGAATGACTAAATGTTGCCTGGGTCACCTTAACTTTTTTTTTTACTTTTTTTTTTTTTTGTTTATTTGTTTGTTTGCACTGCTCAGCTCTGGCTTATGGTGGTGTAAAGGATTGAACCTGGGACTTTGGAGCTTCAGGCATAAGAGTCTCTTGGTATAGTCAATTATGCTATCTATTCCTGGCTGGTCACCTTAACTTTTCATACTAGGTTATAAACTTCCTGAGCTTGCTTCCTGTTGCTGTTGTAACTAGTTATCACAAACTTAAGGAATTAAGGCAACATAAATAAAGTATTGCACAGTTCTGGAAATCACAAGTTTTTGTTACTCCTTCTAGAGACTCTAGGGGGAGATTCTACCCTCTGGCCTTTTCTAGATTCTATAATCTGTCTGCATTCCTTGACTCATGGCTTTTTCCTCCATTCCCCAGATCAGAAACAGTCTTTGAATCTAGGTCTATCTTTCTGAGCCCCTCCTCTTTCTCTTACTTTGTAACATATGTGCTCAACCAGGTATGCCACCACCTGGCCCCTATTCTCTTACTTTGACACTCCTTCCTTTCTCTTAGAAGGATATTTGTGGCATTCGGGAGGTAGCGTACTGTTTATGCAAAAATACTTTAATTGCCTGAGGCAACAAAGGTCCCAGGTTCAATCCCCAGCACCACTATAAGCCAGAGCTGAGCAGTGGTCTGGTAAATAATAATAATAGACACTTGTGGTTATATAGGACCTACTCAGATAATCCAGGGAAACTCTTTGTCTCAATATCCTTAATTTAGGGTGGGGGTAAATAGCATAATGGTTATGCAGAGACACTCTCATGCCTGAGGCTCCAAGGTCCCAGGTTCAATCCCCCATGCCACCATAAACCACAGTTTAGCAGTGCTCTGATCACTTTCACTCTGTATCACTCTTTCATTAAAAATAAATAAAAATATTTTTTAAAGATCCTTAATTTAACCATCTCATGTAATATTCCTTTCTCTTGTAAAGTAATATATTCAGGGGGGCCGTGTGGTGATGCACCCCATTAAATACACATAGTACTAAGTGCAAGGACCTGCGCAAGGATCCCGTTTCGAGCCCTGGCTCCCCACCTGCAGGGGAGTCACTTCACAAGCAGTGAAACAGGTCTGCAGGTGTCTATCTTTCTCTCTCCCTTTCTATCTCCCCCTTCCCTCTCAAATTCTCTCTGTCTTGTCCAATAAAAATGGAAAAAATGGCCACCAGGAGCAGTGGATTAGTAGTGCTGGCACCAAGTCCCAATGATAACCCTGGAGGCAAATAAATATAATGTAATACAATATAATATACAATACAATATAATATAGTATAATATAATAAACATATTTAGAGGTTACTGGGGCACAATGTGAGCATGTAGTGGGGGGCATGGGTGGATGGTGCCTTACACTGTCTATCACATTCCTTAAGTATATGGTGCCTATAATGTTCATCCTGTAAAGAACAGAGCAGGTGTTTCTTTATAAGTTAAGTTGAATTAAATTATCTTTATGAGCCCACATAATCAAGAATTCAACAGTAGTAAACACTGCTGAATAAATTAATAAAGTAGGCATAATGACTATGTTTATGATGATGGATAGGAACCATCTAAGGAAACCATTTACAGAGGATTCATCCACTCTCCCACTACAGGGCATTGACAACAAAAGGGGAACCCTCTAGCTTTCTGTGCACCTGATGAATAGACCTTGGACATTTTATTTTATTTTATTTTACTTTATCTTGTGAATTAATATGTTTCTGTTCATCCTAAATTGGAACTCAGGCTTAAGAAAAACTTATTAAAGAAGAAATGTAGGGAGTCGGGCTGTAGTGCAGCGGGTTAAGCGCAGGTGTCGCAAAGCACAGGGACCAGCATAAGGATCCCGGTTCGAACCCCGGCTCCCCACCTGCAGGGGAGTCACTTCACAGGCGGTGAAGCAGGTCTGCAGGTGTCTATCTTTCTCTCCTCCTCTCTGTCTTCCCCTCCTCTCTCCATTTCTCTCTGTCCTATCCAACAACGACAACAACAATAATAACTACAACAATAAAAAAAACAACAAGGGCAACAAAAGGGAATAAATAAATAAAATAAATTTAAAAAATTAAAAAAAGAAGAAGAAATGCAATCAGGAATTGGGATCCGATGAACAGTCCAAGGTTAGAAACATGGTGCTATGAGGCCAGCTATGAGGACAGCTCACTTGGATAGTGCTCTTGCTCTGTCATGTGCAGAACTCAGGTTTGAGCCTGGCCCTCACTGTACTCAGGGATGCTTTAGGACTGTGGTATCTTTCTCTCTGTCTCTATCTGAAAAGTCAGCTTGGAACAGTGAAACTCCATTGATAACAAAAAGAAAAAAAAATTAAAAAAAGAAATGGGGGGTCGGGCGTTGGTGCAGTGGGTTAAGCGCATGTGGCACAGAGCGCAGGGACCGGCGTAAGGATCCCAGTTTGAGCCCTCGGCTCCCCACCTGCAAGGGAGTCACTTCACAGGTGGTGAAGCAGGTCTGCTGGTGTCTATCTTTCTCTCCCCCTCTCTGTCTTCCCTTCCTCTCTCCATTTTTCTCTGTCCTATCCAACAACGAAAAACATCAATGATGGCAATAGTAATAACCACAACGAGGCTACAACAGCAAAGGCATCAAAAAGGCAGGAAAAATGGCCTCCAGGAGTGGTGGATTCATGGTGCAGGCACCGAGCCCAGCAATAACCCTGGAGGAAAAAAAAAAAAAGAAATGTGGAAGGAGGGGCCGAGTAGCAGTGCAGCAGGTTAAGCGCACAGGGTGTGATCCTCAAGGACCGGCATAAGGATCCCAGTTGGAGCCCCCGGCTCCCCACCTGCAGGAAAGTCGTTTCACAAGCAGTGAAGCAGGTCTGCAGTTATATGTCTCTCCCCTTCTGTCTTCCCTTCCTCTCTCGATTTCTCTCGGTCCTATCCAACAACAATAGCAATGACAACAACAACAATGATAAACAGCAAGGGCAACAAAATGGGAAAAATGACCTCCAGGAGTAGTGGATTCATAGTGCAGGCACCAAGCCCCAGCGATAACCCTGGAGGCAAAATAAAATAAAATAAAATAAAATAAAATAATATGAGGAAGGAGGGGAGGTTAGAAGGAAAGAAGGAAGGAAAGTGGAACTACAATTCTAGGGGAAAAGATCTCATGGCAGGAATTGAAGTTCACCACACAGTAAGCTTGACTGACAAGCCAAATACAGGGCTGAGGCAAGCAGGTAGAAGAGTTCACACTCGCATGTGGTTCTGCAGGGACCCTGTCTGTCTTATCAATCTGCTCAAGGTATTTGTATTCATAACACTCTCAAACTACTCATGTGGATGAGTTAGAGTTCATGTGATTTTAATTGTTGTGACTTGCCCTTGTTTCGCAATTCTTGACACATGGTATTGAAAGAAGGCAGTACAAGTATTTGACATTTGACTGCATACACTATAAACTATTCTGAGGCTGATTAGCTTACTTTTTTCTTTTATTCTTCTTCTTCTTCTTCCTTTTTTTTTTTTTTTTTTTTAACCGGAGAAGTGCTCAGTTCTGGTTTATGGTGGTGTGGGCATTGAACTAGAGAATTTGGAACCTCAACCATGAGTCTTCGCATAACCATTATGCTATCTACCCCCGCCCACGTTTACTTTAAGAGTTGTAGTCTGAAAGGATTTTTGGCTGAACTAGGGACAGTATCCTGAAATTGTGCAAATTTTCTAGTAATAATTCAGAGGAGATAATCAAGACACTTGAGAGGGCCGGTGAAATAGCTCTCACTTGGATAGTGTGCTGTTTTGCCATGTGCATGGCCCAGGTTCAAGCCCAGCTCCCACTGCATTGAAGGAAGATTTGGTGCTGTGGTCTCTCACTTTCTCTGCCTCACTGTCTCTATCCTTAAAAAAAATGCTGGAGAACTGGTTCTGTAACTGTTTTCCCATAGTATCTTCAGTGAGAAGACATCAAGGATATTCTGAGCAACCCCAGGTCTATGCCATCGCTCAGCACATGTGCAACCTACTGATGCAATGCCGACCTGAGCTTCCTTAGCTGACAAAGCAGTGTCTTTCCAGAGCTGGGCAGTAGCACACTCAGTTAAGCACACATATCGCCATGTGCAAGGATCCAGGTTTGAGACCCCGTTCCCCACCTGCAGGGAGGCCGCTTCACGAGTGGTGAAGCAGGTGTGCAGGTGTCTATCTTTCTCTCGCCTTCTCTATTTTCTCGTCCCTCTCAATTTCTCTCTGTGGCAGTTGTGAGGCAACTGGTTTTGGGCTTAGATATGTGGCTTTTTGGCAATTTTCCAAATAACTCAGAGAGAAGCACTATCTGAAAGTTGTCTCAGATTTCTATAGATTGGAAGTTTCTGCCGTTCCATGGCAAGTTTCCAGAGAAGAATCCTTTCTTTTAATTCTTTTATATGTATTTACTCTTAATACCTAGGATTTGTACTTAGCAAGAGCAGGACCTCTATCAAAGTGTTTCCCAACCCCCTATCATTTCTTTTTTCATTTTATTGAGGGGATAATGATTTAGAGACAACTGCTATCATATGAGAACAGTTCTTTTTTTATTTAATTTTTTATATTTATTTTCCCTTTTTTGCCCTTTTTTATTGTTGTTGTAGTTACTATTGTTGTTGTTATTGATGTCATTGTTGGATAGGACAGAGAGAAATGGAGAGAGGAGGGGAAGACAGAGAGGGGGAGAGAAAGACAGACACCTGCAGACTTGCTTCACCGCCTGTGAAGTGACTCCCCTGCAGGTGGGGAGCCGGGGTCTGAAACCGGGATCCTTCCGCCAGTCCTTGTGCTTTGCGACACGTGCGCTTAACCCTCTGTGCTACCGAGAACAGTTCTTTAGCTCTCTGTGGTAGGTGTCTGCACACCCCACATATCACCAATTTAAGTCCTCCTTCACCATTATGCACTGGGTCCCCAATACCAGTCAACACTCTGTCTTCCTCACCCACTAGAGTTCTTGTTGCAGCAGGTCACACCTAGTTCAAGTTTCACCCAGTGTTTTCCCTTGCTTTCTTTCTTAAGTCCCACCTGTGAGGAGGTCATCAGTTTGAATCAAAGATAATCTTGCATAGTGTTGGATACCTACAACACCAAGTCAGATTAGCTCACAATAGCTTAATGAATGCTTTGCTGAGCCAGATGCCATGGTAGCTGGGAATGACCAATTTTCTACTGAGTGATTCTGTCCTTTTGACTAGACTTGCCTTCTACTGGGTGCATTAATAAGTGTTATTTAATAGAAATGAAGTCTTGCATCTTGCTAGAGGCAATGAGGACAGCTCCCCAGTTTTAGCATGTTAGAGACTAAGAGGAAGAAGTTGAATGTTTCCTCAGATCAGCAAACATGAATCAGTAGAGAATTTCACTTATCTCCATCCTTATACTGCACTTATTTATTTGGTAAGATTATCATTCTTTTTGAAAAATTTTTTGAGGGGGCCTGGTGGTGGTACACCTGGTTAAGCACTCACATTATAGTGTGAAAGGAGCCAGGTTCAAGCCCCTGGTCCCCAGCTGTAGGGGGAAAGCTTCACAAGTAGTGAAGCTGGGCTTGGTGTCTCTCTGTCTCTACCATTTTCTATCTCTCCCTCCCCTCTCAATATCTCTCTGACTCTATCCAGTAGTAAATAAAAATTAAATTGAAAAAGATTGTATGTTTGAAAAATAATAATAAAAGAAAATTTGTATGTTGATGTATTTGCCACCAGAGTTATCATTGGGGCTCTCAGTGGCTGTATAATGATTCCACAGCTCCTGGTGGTCATTTTTTTCTTTCTTATAGAGATAGAGAGAAATACTGAGGGAGAGAGAAAGAGAGGCAACTTATAGTACTGCTCCACTACTTATAAAGCCTACCACCTGCAGGTGGGGGCTAGAGGCTTGAACTCAGGTCCTTGCATGGTAATGTATGTGTTCCACTGGGCAGACAACTGCCCAGCCCCTGTCATCCCATTTTAATGGCCCCAACCACTGAGAAAATATTAAGTTTTTTTTTTTTTGAAAATACATATAGAGGGACTGGGTGGTGGCACAGCTGATAGAATACATGTGACCATATACAAGGACCCAGGTTCAAGCACCTGGGCCCAATCTGTAAGGGTGAAGCTTCATGAGCAATGAAGCAATTCAGGTGTCTCATTTTTCCTCTATCTCTCTCCCTCTCTATCTCTTACCTCTATTAAAAAAAAAAAACAAGAGGAAGAAAGACAAAAAAAGAGAAGGAAAGAAAGAAAGGAAGAAAGAAAGAAAGAGTCACCAGGAATCATGGATTGTGCAGACACTGAGCCCCAGCAATCCACTGGTGGCAAAAAAAAAAAAAAAAAGGAATTTTATTTATTTATTTATTTATTTCGCCAGGGTTCTTGCTGGGGCTCGGTGCCTGCATCACTAATCCATGACTCCCAGTACATTTTCTATTCTTTTCCTTTTTTTTCCTTCCCTTTTCTCCTTTGTTTTATTTGATGAGACAGAGAAAAATAATTAAGAGGGAAGGAGGAGACAGAGAGGAAGAGTGAAAGAGAGACACTTGGAGCAATGCTTTACCACTTATAAAGCATCCACCCTGTAGGTGGTGACCAGGGGCTTGAACCCAGTTCTCTGCATATGGTAACATGTGCACTCTACCAGGTGTTCCACCACCCAGCCCCTCCACATGGAATTTCTGACAAAAATCAATTTTATTAACTTCTTAGGAATTGTTGCAATGGTCTGAGACATGCTGCATGATAGTGAATCCTTGTAGAATGGTAGCTTAGCTTGTTTAAAAACAAAACAAAACAAAAACATTAATGATCAGAGATACATTGGGTATAGGAAGTACAGATTATCATGAATAGCATGATTAGACGTCTGCCAGAACCCAGACACTGTGCTTGTTACTAAGAGGCTAAGGAAGGGCTAAATACTTTACCTTAAGAGGCATCTACCTGAGTTACTGGTTGTTTGAACCACATCTATTGTTTGAACCACAAACCAGTGGAAGCCAATGTAAGAACTACAATGAGGAAGAGACACAGATCATTGTGCTGTTTCTAGAGGGGGGAAAGGAAGGCTTCTTAGACTCAAACTAACTAGAGATGCAGAGGTTACAAAGGCTCCCCTGCTAAATATGAATAGAAATGGGCCCTATGTCAGATCGATGGGTTTTACAGTTAACAGTATTTATATACTTTCCCCATATTTGGGAGCTACTCTCTGCCCTGATCCTGCTTTCTAGTCATATTCTCAACTCTGACACCATCTTTCCAGATAAAAGTTTTAGCCCACCTGCATGTTACCTGTCGGGTTCAGGCAAAAATTAGTAAAGTCATGGGCCCCTAGTAATAGACCTAAAATAGGCTTCCTAGCTTCTCCCAACATGAACACCCCAAATCTCACCTGCTATATTCTTACCTTTTGGTTCCTGATTATTAAACAATTCGTTCTGCTTTATACCTTAATGCTTTATAACCACCAAGTTGCAGATGCTATCGTAACACCAACCTGACTTCCCTGGGCAGACAACCTCAACAATGTGTCCTGAAACCCTACCTCTCCAGAGCCCTGCCCCACTAGAGAAAGACAGAAACAGGCTGGGGGTATGGATCAACCTGCCAACATCCATGTCCAGTGGAGAAGCAATTACAGAAACCAGACTTCCCACCTTTTGTACCCCGTAGAGATCTCCATACTCCCAGAGGGATAAAGAATAGGGAAGCTTCCAGTGGACGGGATGGGATATGCAACTCTGGTGATGGGAGCTGTGTGGAATTGTGGCCCTCATATCCCAGTCTTGTTGATCATTATTAAATGACTAAAAAAATTAAAAAATAAAATAATGAATAATAAGAAAAAAACAGGATGAATAGGGGCCAAAATGATGACTCTCTCATTGCAGAAGTAAATAAAATACATTTAAAAAATAAAAAACAAACAAACAAACATCTCACTTGGGGAAACAGCTTCTTTGCATCTCTCCCAAGGCTGTTGCCACTTTATGCTTAAGCATGTGAGCCAAATCTTCCTGTCCTTGTTTCCTTCCCAACATTTACTTGAGGAGGAAGACCTGGATTGTACTGTGAAATGGTAACAGTATGGCCAACACATAATTGAATCAATGAACCTTTCCAAACATCTTCAACATCAGTCCACTGTATCTTGACTGGCATCTAGATTCAATCCAAAGTATTCCTCCTTAGATCATCAATCACAAGCTTAAATGTTTCCATTTCACCATTCTTGGATGAAAGTTATTAATTTCAAATATAAATATCTGAGATACCTTTGAAAAAAAGAAAAAGACATTGCTTTTAAATTTGCTTTGTGGTTGGCAGTATCCCCAAACCATGTTGAAGCAATAATAAACCAACGTTTTGACAAGGAATAAACTTATGTGTGTCGTATTTTGTTTCCATTTCTCTGTCCCAAATTATTTGTGTATATGTTTGATGGTCCATTGGACTTGACTTGCAAGTTTTTTCCTTGGGAGGCATTTTTATTCCAAACATCTATGTTGTTTACAAAACTTTCACTTATTAATGACATCTGCCTTAGAATAAAATTTTGTGGTAATGTCTAGAAATAAGAAAAGACTACTTCAAAGTCCTTCATTGATGCTATAATTTAAAACTTTTCTCCCTTCTTTCCTTCCTTCCTTCCTTCCTTCCTTCCTTCCTTCCTTCCTTCCTTTCTTTTCTTTCTCCCTTTCTTCCTGTCTTTCTTTCTATTTTTTTTCTACCAGACTTATTGCTAGGGCTCGAGCCTGCATGATGACTCCACAGTTCCTGGTAGCTATTTATTTTCTCTTTTCCTAATAGAGAAGAAGTAAAGGGAGAAAGAGAGACACCGCAGCACTGCCCAACTACTTGTGAAGCTTACGCCTTTCAGGTGAAGACAGGGACTTGGCTCCTATCTAGGTCTTCACACATGGTAATATGTGCTCTACTGAGTGCAGCACCACCCAGCCCCCCAATTGTTCCTGTAGGAAAGGTTCTTTATGTAAATTACACAATTTAACACAAACATGAAGTCATGTATAAATCTTGATATACGTTAACATAAATGAATATAAATACTGTGTTAGTGTATATGTATTTGTTATAGAAAAGTGTTTTTGCTTAGTGTCATAAAACATTTTAAAATCTTTTCATTGTAATGGAAAGTGAGACAATAGGAAGAGCTTACTGACAGGTGATTCAATTAACACTGATGTGTCTAGTAATGTGCTAGGTACTTTCACACATTATTTAACCACTAAGTGCCTTTTGAGCTAGGTTTTATTACTATATGGGCAAGGAAAATGAGGCTCAAAGAAGTTGACCCTTATCCTACATCACACACATGATAGACTGGAGATATAGGCTGAAAACTCTATTTTCTGCTCTAAAAAGTGGTAACTCATATATTTAATGTATGTTCTATCTGATAATGAACATAGCTGTACCATGAAGTGTTTATGTTCCAACCTTGCACCTCACTATCCCTATTTGGCCTTCATAAAATGTTTAACTTGTTAAATTTAGGAGACTCCGGACTATAGTTAATCTGTTGAAAACAAAACACAACAATGTAGAGAGTGTCAGCAAATATAGTGTTTTTGTCTAGCAGGTGAAGATGAAGCCTAAGTAACAATGCTAATAGGATCCACAAGATGCATTAATTATAAAGGCAAATAGCAAAGCATCCTCCAGGGTAAAGTAGTACCAGGTCTAATGAGTTCTATCTGGAGGGACTGTTTTGTGGACATAAGTAAGTCACATAGTGTATAAATATGATGGAAACACTCCCCAGGCAAAGCCAGCTAAAAGATAAATGCATACTGGCTTTTTAAGAGCAAAACGTGTGTTTTTAAGAGCAAAACGCGCACACACACACACACACACACACACACACATGCTCTCGAGGGGAGGGAATAACACAGCTATAAATTTGGTTCTTTCAGTGGTCCGAGAGGTGGCGCAGTGATAAGGCTTTGGACTCTCAAGCATGAGGTCCTGAATTTGATTCCAGGCAGCACATGCGCCAGAGTGATGTCTGGTTCTTTCTCTCTCCTCCTATCTTTCTCATTAATAAATAATTAAAATCTTTAAAAAATTTTTTGGTTCTTTTGCCACCAAATTAATGCTACACTATTTTTGTGCTTCTTGAAGGAGAAATGGAAGGTAATACTAATTGTACCATCATCACAGAAGTTTCAGCAAAAGAGAAGTTAAAGAATTTAATACAGGGGGCTGGGTGGTGGCACACCTAGTTGAGCGCAGGTATTACCATGCACAAGGACCTGGGTTCGAGCCCCCGGTCCCCACCTGCAGGAGGAAAGCTTTGTGTGTGGTGAAGTAGTGCTGCAGGTGTCTCTGTCCCTCTCCATCACCCTCTTGATTTCTGGCTGTCTCTATCCAATAAATAAAGATAATTTTAAAAAAAGATTTTAATACAGGGGTAGATGTAGATGGCAGAATGGTTATGCAAAGAGACTCTCATGCCTGAGGCTCCAAAGTCCCAGGTTCAGTCCCCTACACCACCATAAACCAGAGCTGAGCAGTGCTCTAGTAAAAAAAAAAATATAATAATAATGAAAAATTAAAAAGAATCTAATATATAAATAGAATGTAAAGTACAGTCATTCTGATAGTGATATATAAGTAATTTTGGGTGGTCTCTTTGATCTCCTTAATCCCACTATTCACTACTGATAATCCTAAAAGTGTACAGGCTAATTATAGTGTATTTATTAGACATTAAGCACTGGATCTTGTTATATTTTTCCTTTATGTTTATAATTCAAGACTTTGTTTTAAAGGACTGCAATGACTTCAGTCAAGGACAAATAATAATTCATGACCTTTTACTATTTTTGCTTTGTATACCCTGGAGGAAAAAGCAAGATTATAGCGTGCTTACAAAACCAAATAGTCATGTCTCTGGTAACTCACAGTCAGCAATTCTAAGGCTATTTCTTGAGCCAGGACGTAGAAAGCACATCTCTGACATTTTCCCTATGCATTTTGTCTTGCAGCCCAAAGGTGGGGAGATAATTTATATGATTACTACATCCTGTCTTGGTCATTAAAATGCATTTCCCTGGGAGTCTAGCGGTGGCGCAGTGGGTTAAGCGCACGTGGCGCAAAGCGCAAGGACCGGCATAAGGATTCCAGTTCGAGCCCCCAGCTCGGCTCCCCACCTGCAGGGGAGTCGCTTCACAGGCGGTGAAGCAGGTCTGCAGGTGTCTTATCTTTCTCTCCCCCTCTCTGTCTTACCCTACTCCATTTCTCACTGTCCTATCCAACAACAACATCAATAACCACAACAATGTTAAACAACAAGGGCAACAAAAAGGGAAAATAAATAAATAAATATTTAAAAATAAAATAAAATAAAATGCATTTCCCTAATAAAGTTTTGGAAGACACAGTTCTACACATCCTCATCTTTCTCCCAACCTGGCATTCTGGGACAATCATTTCTGATTACAGTAGCCATCTTAGTGGTGAACCAGGTAGGATCACTGCCTCACAGTTGAAAGACGTCACCAACTGCAGTGAGACACTTGAGCCACCGTTGCCAAGGTCAAACTTTGGCCACAACAACTGTGGTACCAAAGAGGAATGCAGAAAAGTGAGCCACCACCACCAGACTGCTGCTACTGTCACTGCCAGAGTCTGAGAAGAAGCAGAGAGAAGCCAGGTGGGTGGTGGTGTACTTGGTTGAGTCCACATGTTACAGTGCGCAAAGACCCAGGTTTGAGTCCCCATCCCCACCTGCAGGGGGAAAGCTTTGCAAATGGTGAAGTAGGACTGCAGGTTTCTCTCTGGCTGGCACTCTCTCTCTCTCTCTCTCTGTCAACCCCCCTCACTTTCTGACTGTCTCTACCCAATAAATAAAGATTAAAAGGAAGAAGAAGGAGAACCTATCCTGTGGAGATAATTAGAGGTAGAAAAATGCATTCCTGGGGGCCGGGTGGTGGTGCAACAGATTAAGTGCACATAGGATGAAGCACAAGGACCCCTTCAAGGACCCTGGTTCGAGTCCCCAGCTCCCCACCTGCAGGGGCTCCCTTCACAAAAGGTGAAGCAGGTTTATAGGTGTCTATCTGTCTCTCTCCCTCTCTATTTTCCCTCCCCCTCTCAGTTTCTCTCTATTATGTCAAAAAAAAAAAATCTAAAAATAGTCACAGGAGCAGTGGGTTGGTAGTGCAGGTACTGAGCCCCAGTGATGACCCCGTAGGCAAAAAAAAAAAAACATACCTGCAGGGGGAAAGCTTCAGGAGTGGTGAAGTAGGACTGCAGATATCTATATGTCTCTTTCCCTCTCTACCTCCCCCTCCCTTCTCAATTTCTCTGTGTCTCTATCCAATAATAAATAAATAAACAAAAATTTAAAAATAGAAAAATACATACCTGGAAGAATACTCATTGCTATATTGTTTAATCATAGTAAATAACTAGGGGGGACCCTAAATGGGCAAAATAAGGAAATTCTATAAATAAATTATAACTGGATGTACTTGTTCACAATGTTGTACAAGATGGTCTTACTGTGCTGGCAGCTAGCTCCTTCAGTAGAATTCTTCTGAACATGAGCTCCAGCACCACATGGGAGCACTAGGGAGAGCACCAAGAAAGCTCCATGGTGATGGGGCCGCACCGTAGTGTCTCTCTCCTTGATGTCTCCACCTCTCTCTCTCTCAAAAAAAAATGAGGGGGCAGGAAGACAGTATAATGGTAATATAAAAAACTTTTGGGAGTCGGGCGGCAGTGCAGCAAGTTAAGCGCATGTGGCACAAAGTGCAAGGACCAGTGGGTGGAAGGATCCCAGTTGGAGCCCCCCACTGCCCACCTGCAGGGGAGTCACTTCACAAGCGGTGAAGCAGGTCTGTAGGTGTCTGTCGTTCTCTCCCCCTCTCTGTCTTCCCCTCCTCTCTCCATTTCTCTGTCCTATCCAACAACAATGACATCAATAACAACAATAATAATAATAACTACAACAAGGGCACCGAAAGGGAATACATAAATATTTAAAAAACAAAAAACTTTCATGTTTTATGATCAGAGGCTCCAGGTTCAATCCCTGAGAACCCGTAAAACAGAGCTGATCTGATAAAAAAAATAACAAGTATGGGGGGCTGGGTGGTGGCACACCTGGGTGAGTGCATATGTTACAATGTGCAGGGACCCAGGACCCAGGTTCAAGTCCCCAGTCCCCATCTGCAGGGGGAAAGCTTTTTTTTAAATCTTTTTTTAAATATTTATTTTATTTATTTATTCCCTTTTGTTGCCCTTGTTTTATTGTTGTAGTTATTGTTGTTGTTGTTGTTGTTGGATAGGACAGAGAGAGGAGGGGAGACAGAGAGGAGGAGAGAAAGATAGACACCTGCAGACCTGCTTCACAACCTGTGAAGCGACTCCCGTGCAGGTGGGGAGCCGGGGTTCGAACCGGGATCCTTATGCCGGTCCTTGTGCTTTGCGCCACCTACGCTTAGCCCGCTGCACTACAGCCCGACTCCCGGGAAAGCTTTTTAAGTGGTGAAGCAGGAGGAAAGCGTTATAATTGGGGAAGCAGTATTGCATGTTTCTCTTGTCTCTTTCCCTCTCTATATCCTCCTTCCTCTGTATTTCTGGCTGTTTCTATCAAATAAATAAAAATTAAAAATAGTAATATGTATGGGGAGGTGGCACAGTGGTAGAATTCTAGACTTACAGGTATGAGGACCTGAGGTTGATTCCCAGTACTGCATATGTCAGAGTGATGCTCTGGTTCCACCTCCCCCCGTGCTCTTTCATGAAATAAATCTTATTTTTAAAAGAGAAGGGGCTGGCAAGATAAAGCACCTGAATAGTGCCCTTCCTTCGCTATGACAGAGACCAGGTTTGAGCCTGGATCCCACTACATAGTCCCCCACCACAGTCCAGTGTGTTCCTCTGTTCCTATTCTGTCTCTGCTTTCTATCTGAAAACATTGACTCAGAGCTGTGAAGTTTGACATTAAGAATAAATAAACAAATAAATAACAAATAAACTACTGCATTTTACTGCCAACTGTAAACCATTAATCTCCCCCAATAAAGAAAAAAAAATGAGAGAGAGAGAGAGAGAGAGAATGAATCTGGCCAGGGAGGTTGCTCAGTTAGTATCAATGCAAGTGAAAAACCCTGATTTCATTCCCCACTGCACCATTAAAAGGTGGGATTCGGGGGTGGATACTGGGGAGATAGCATAATGGTTATGCTAAAAGCTCTCTCAGTACCACCATATGCCAGAGCTAAGCAGTGCTCATTTCCCTTTCTGTGTGTATCTTTCTCTGTGTCTCTTTCTTATTAAAATAATAAAGAGGGAGTCGGGTGTTGGCGCAGCAGGTTAAGCGCATGTGGCGCAAAGCACAAGGACCAGTGTAAGGATCCTGGTTCGAGCCCCTGGCTCCCCACCTGCAGGGGAGGTGAAGCAGGTCTGCAGGTGTCTGTCTTTCTCTCCCCCTCTCTGTCTTCCCCTCTTCTCTCCATTTCTCTCTGTCCTATCCAACAATGATGACATCAATAACAACAACAGCAATAACCACAACAATGTTCAACAACAAGGGCAACAAAAGGGGAAATAAATAAATAAATATAAAATTAATTAATTAATTAATTACCTTTAAAATTTTTAACATTGTTAAATAGTAAAAGGTCAATTACTAAACATGAACAATATGATTCTACTTTAACAGAATAAAGTGTGTATACATAATTATAGAATGAAAGATCCGATGGGGAAAAAAAAAAGACCAAACTATTTTAAAGGAAAATGGATGTTAGGATTATGATTATGTCACCTTTTCTGCTTATCTGCAGTTTCTAAATTTTCTCTAGTGAACGTGTATTATCTAATTTTTAAATGAATGCTGTTACTAGAATAGTTGAAAATTAATTTTTGTGATCTTATTTGATGGGAGTCACAGAGCACATAAACACCACATGCAGTCATTGATTGGGATTTTCATTATGTGGTTATCTATGCAAGGAAGATGCTTTTATCTGTCTACTTCACGTGTTATTAATTTCCTGCCGTGATATACTACTATTGCACTTCTTAAAACTTACTGGTTGCCTGTATTTCTAGCCATGGAAATGCAGACAAGGTTCTTTCGGTGTCCTCTGGGACAGACTATTATCAGATAGTGATGAGAATGACTCCAGAGAAGATATTCCAGGCACTGAGCTCATTTGTTAGAGTACTATCTAAAGAGACGTGATCATACTGAGGGACCTATTTCCAGGGTGGGAGAGTGGGCTGTTGTATGTTGAAGCTGCAGACTGTCTGTCTCTTTACAATCCACCTGCTGTAAATGTTGGGATGGAAACCACAAAAGAAAGGGGACAGGTGGGAGGGGAACATCCTCCTATTGGTCAACTAGTACTGCCATGCTAGTATGTGAAGTGTATCAGTAGCTGGATCGAGGAATGTTAATATTTAATAATAACTCTATTAAATTTTAATGTAATTTCTAAATGCGGGGAAGTAAACACAGGCATGATCAAAAGCAGGAAATAGCAAATCCTCTGGTTCATATTTTCTTTCATAGTCTCATCCTCCAGGAGAAAGGAATACAAACACAAGTCGAACCTGAAATGGAATTGGAGTATTACACCAAAGTAAAAGACTCTGGGGTGGGTGGGTGGGTGGGGAGAATACAGGTCCATGAAAAATGATGAATGAAATAGTGGGGGTTGTATTGCTAAATGGGAATCTGGGGAATGTTATGCATGTAAAAAAAAAAAGAAGTAGAAACACAAAGCAGAAATTGACTGAGTTTGGAGTATGGCACCAAAGTAAGAAAGCAGAAGTATACTAGAGTTTGCAGTGAGTACCTCCCTAATACTTCCTCTCCACTTTTCCAAGCTTTGGGTCCATGATTGCTCAACAATTTGTTTGGCTTTGTATGTTAACTCTCTTTTTAGTCACCAGGTTCCAGGTGTCATCAGGATGCCGGCCAGACTTCCCTGGATTGAAGACACCACCAATGTGTCCTGGAGCTCAGCTTCCCCAGAGACCCATCCTACTAGGGAAAGAGAGAGGCAGACTGGGAGTATGGACCGACCAGTCAACGCCCATGTTCAGCGGGGAAGCAATTACAGAAGCCAGACCTTCTACCTTCTGCAACCCTCAATGACCCTGGGTCCATACTCCCAGAGGGATAGAGAATGGGAAAGCTATCGGGGGAGGGGGTGGGATATGGAGATTGGGTAGTGGGAATTGTGTGGAGTTGTACCCCTCCTACCCTATGGTTTTGTTAATTAATCCTTTCTTAAATAAAAAAAAAATAAAATAAACAAATAAATAAATAAATAAATATAAAAGGAGAAAGGAATACAGAGAAAACTACAGAGAGAGACCAGAACACTGTTCAGCTCTGGCTTTTGGTGGTGCTAGAGACTGAACCTAGGACCTCTGAGTTTCAAGCATGAAAGTCTCCTGTATAACCATTATGGTGTTTTCCCAGCACTCCTCCAGGGATTTTTCTAGGTTTCTTCTCCTTCTCCTCCTTCTCCTTCCTCTTCTTTCCTCCTGCCCCACCCCCCTTTTTTGCCTCCAGAATTATCACTGGGGTTTCATGACTACACTATGAATCCACTGCTCCTGGTGGTCACATTTTTTTCATTTTATTGGATAGAACAGAGAGAAATTGAGAGAGGAGGGGGAAATAGAGAGGAAGAAATCATGAAGCAGGAGCCCCCCCACACACACACACAGGTGGGGAGCAGGGAAGTGGGGGCTTGAACCCTTATCCTTGAGCAGGTCCTTCTGCTTAGCATTATGTGCACTTAACCAAGTCTGCCACCATCTGGTCCCCGGGTTTATCTTCTCAGTGCTGACCTCTCTCTCAGACATTTCCATTCTAGTGAAGGGTTCATTTGCTGGCAGACACCTCTTATCATTCTCCGTTCCTTCAGAACAGCTTCACCCTTCCCACTAGAGAATTGTTAAACAAAATCTTGCTTTCAGGGCAGGGGAGACAGTGTATAAAGATTATACAAAAGACTTTCATGCCTAAGACTCTGAAGTCCCAGGTTCAATCCCCAAATCATCATAAATCAGAGTTGAGCAGTGCTCTGGTAAAAAAACAAACAAACAAACAAACAAACAAAAAAAAAAACCAACCTCTTTCCAACAACAAAATAGACCCCTTTGTGGGCCCCCCATAGGACCTTGCCCTCAACTTGGATCAACAACAGTACATCTGAGGAAGATGGGTTGATACTGGGGCAGCTTGGAATTTTCCTACGCGTGACCACAGAATGTGAGCTCAGATCTACAGGGATGCAGAGGTCACATAGGCTCCTAAGCCGAATATGGGCCCCAGATCAAATCAAATTGATGGGTTTTACAGTCAACAATATTTATACCCCTTCCCCATATTAGGGAGCTACTCTCTTCTCTGATCTAGCTTTCTGATCCTTTTTCCAGCCATGTAATCATCTCCCCAGACAATAACTTGGATCCACCTGCATATCAGATTTCAGGCTCAGGGAAAAAAACAAACAAAAAAAACCTAGTATAGTCACAGGTCCTTTAGAATATAATTAAAATGTGCCCACTAGCTATCTACAAAATGGAGCCCCCCCGCCCCAGCTCTTTATCAGCACTATTCCAGCCCTTAGGTTCATGATTAGTCAACAATTTGTTTGTCTTTGTATGTTAACTCTCTTTTCAGCCACCAGGCTCCAGATGCTAGCATGATGCCGACCAGACTTCCCTGGACAGACAACCCCACCAATGTGTCCTGGAGCTCTGATTCCCCGGAGCTCTGCCCCACTAGGGAAAGAGAGAGGCAGGCTGGGAGTATGGATCAACCCGTCAAAGCCCATATTCAGCAGGGAAGCAATTACAGAAGCCAGACCTTCCACCTTCTGCATCCCACAATGACCTTGGCTCCATACTCCCAGAGGGTTAAAGAATAGGAAAGCTAACAGGGGAAGGGTTGGGATATGAAGATCTGGTGGTGGGACCTGGGTGGAGTTGTACCCCTCTTATCCTATGGTTTTATCAATGTTTCCTTTTTGTAAAAAAAATAATAGAAATAAAAATGGAATTATATAAAAAAACTATTTTCCTTCCTCCCTGCCTTCCTTTCTTTTTTCTTTCTTAATTTTCTTTCTTTCACTCTTTCTTTCCTGGCTAAAGAGATGTTGACAGGAAAGAGGATATATATATATATATATATATATATATAAAGAGAGAGAGAGAGAGGGAGAGAGAGAAAGAAAGAACTGTAGCACCATTTATGATGATTCATCCCCTGCATGTGGGGACTAGGGGCTTGAACACATGGTAACGTCTGTGCTCAACTGAGGGCACTACAACCCAGCCCCATTTACTTTCTTTACAACTGTATTCAAAGAAAAATGCTCATTCTTTCATGAACCTGATGCCTCTAGGTCTGGAAGCAGGGGGGAATCAGTGCTTCCAGCTTCATCAATTGCTCCTGTATCCCTGTTCTCTTAGTCCTGGGACATGAGTCCAATGCAGTCACACAGGTATAATGCACAAAAGTGCCCCATTGTCCCACTGTTGGATATATATATATATCCCAAACCCCACCTTTTAATGGTGCAGTGGGAAATGAAGTCTGCGTTTTGCACTTGCACTGATACTAACTGAGCAACCTCCCTGGCCAGATTCTCTCTCTCTCTCTCTCTCTCTCAATTCAAGAGAGAATTAAAACATTACTTTGGCATATATGTGGCACCCAGGATTACATTTAGGGCCTCATACATACCAGTCCTGCACTCTACCACTGAGCCACCACTTGTCAGGATGTAATGCTTAGATATTTATGTTTGTTTGTCTTTGTTTTCACCAGAGCACTGCTCAGCTCTGGTCTGTGCAGGGGATTGAATTCGGGACTTCAGAGCCTCAGGCATGAGTCTCTTTGCATAACCATTATGCTGTCACCCCAGCTGCCATCATGGGCCTTAGTGCTCTCATGTTGCCATTTTGAGTCTTTTAAAATATGCATGGATGGAGCTTTCTCCCATAAAAAAACAAACAAACAAACAAACGACCCCATATTTGAAGGTCTAACCTTTAGTATCGGAGAATCTGACTGTATTTGCAGACAAGTATAAAGAGGTAGACAAGGTTAAAAGAGGTCATTGGGGTGGGTCCTAGTCCAGTAGGACTGATAAGAAGATGAAGACTCCTAATCTTACAAAATTCCTTAGGAGATCAGAACACAGACACGGAGGAAAGGCCACATCAAGGAAAAAGAAGAGAAGAGAGAGAGAGAGCACACTGGGTAGGGTGCTTCACCACAATGCACAGCCTAGGGCCAAGCTCCTGTACCACATGCAAATTGCTGTAGAAAGGAATTTCAGTGCTGTAGTGTCTCTCCTTTCTCCCTGGCATACACACTCTCTCACTCTTACTGTTGTATTGCCACCAGGATTATTGCTGGGGCTCCATGCCTGCAACAAATTCACTTTTCCTGGTGGCCTTTTCATTTCTTTGATAGGACAGAGAAATTTAGAAGGGAGAAGGAGATAGGGAGAGATAAAAAGAGACTCTTTTGTAGCACTGCTTTACCACTTATGAAGCTTCTTTTCCAGGTAGGGAACTGGGGCTTGGTAATGTGTGTGCTTACTACTCCAAGTTGCTTTTTTCAAGCAGAGAAATAAGAAAAGAGAGAGAAATATATATATATATATATATATATATATATATATATATATATATATATATGGAGAGAGAGAGAGAGATTTACTCTACAGCAGTGGAGTTTCCTCACTGTAATAGCAACTCCTATGCCCAGAGTTTTCTGTTTTTTTATTTATCTATTTATTTAAACTTTATCATTGTTACTGGGGTTTATTTTATTTTATTTTACTTTATTGCTACCAGCATTTTTTTCCCCTCCAAGATTATTGCTGGAGCTCGGTGCCTGCACAAATCCACTGCTGAGCCTCAGTGCTGAGATTTCACATACAAGGTATGGAGCCAGCTGTGTGTTGCTGGATATGTTACCTGCTGCATTTTAGCCTCTGCAGATGCATCCGTAAAATGAACAGCAAAACTGAAGCTGTGCAGACTTGCTATTAGGTTAAGTAAAATTACATGCAGAACGTGCTTAGCACGATGTCTTGTCCATAGGCATTCTCACTAAATGGCTAGCGCTTTCCTCTTGGAACACAACTTTCTGCCTCCCTGTCCCTCACTCTCTGGCTGCCATCAAAACTGACTTTAACACCAAGGATCAGACTCTCAGTTTCTCCTCTAACTAGTCTACAATGATACCATCTGCAACTCTCATTCCCAGGTACCATATCCATATTTTTAAAAAAAATTGACATCACTCTTAACAGCTGAGTAATATTCCACTGTGCGTATATACTACACACTTGTTAGCCACTCATCTGTCATTGGACACCTGGATTGCTGCCAGATTTGGTTGACTACAAATTGTCCATGTTTCGTCTTGACCGCATCTTAAATGGACCTTGAAGGATTCATGGTCAGTGAGATAAGCCAAAAAGAGAAGGATGAATACGGGATGATCTCACTCATAAGCAGAACTTATGAAACAAGAACAGAAAGGGAAAACACAAAGTTAAATTTGGACTGGGTTTGGTGTATTGCACCAAAGCAAAGGACTCTGGGTAAGAAAGGCAGAGAGAGATAAAGGGGGTAGGGGAGGAGGTCCGGTGGAGGCTATTTTTTCCCCCTTTTGTTGTTTTATCATTGTTTTGGTTATTATTGTTATTGATGTTGTTGTTGGATAGGACAGAGAGAAATGGAGAGAGGAGGGGCAAACAGGGGGGGGAGTAATATAGACATCTGCAGGCCTGCTTCACCGCCTGTGAAGCGACTCACCTGCAGGTGGGGAGCCAGGGGGTTGAACCAGGATCCTTACACAGTTCCTTGCGCTTTGCGCCATGTGCGCTGAACCATCTGCACTAATGACCGACTCCTGTAAAAGGTTTGAAGTTGGGGGTGAGAGTGTTTTGCAGATACCTATTGTGGCAAGATGGGAAATTGTACTCATGTGCCAACAGTTGTACTCCAAACCATTAATCAATAAAATTATTTCAAAAAAAATCTTGATAGTATCTTGAGTTTCTTTTCACCATCTCAGATCTGCAAAGTATTTGATCTGCAAAAATTGGTCTGCTTTCTCCTGGTCCCCTGTGATCTGCTCTCTCTGCCCCTGCACCAATCTCTGTGATGCCAGCCCCAGTTCTGTGCTTCTCTAACTTATCCACTGTCTTGGAAGTGCTCTGACCTCACCAAATGAAGCCCCTGGGATTTTTCCAAGTGGCGCTGTTACTCTGCTCCTCTGCCTGAATCACCCGTCTGACTTCTATTCTCTGTGAGGCTGCCCCGACCGCCACTCAACCAGCCCCTTCCATGCTGCCTATCCCTCTCTAATTCTAATAAACTTTTTTTCTGTGAATGCTAGTTCCCCAGCCTCAACAATCTTGTCTTTGTCTCCAGAGCCTCAGGGTGGCAGGCACACAGAAGTCACAGAATAGATGAGTGCGGACTTCCTCGGAAGTCCACTAGGGGTCACTTTCTACACATCTTGGGAAGAGAGTTCAGGCATTTAACAACTCAATACTTTATGAAAAATTCAGCTTTGTGTTTAATTTTTAAAGTCATTTGTTGTTTATTTAATGAAAACTTAAATTCTGGCATGTCGTACAAGCCTTGGAGCACTGTACAATAGCCATATCTTTTTGGCTTTATGAATAATGTCAATATTCGTGTTTGTGTAAAACGTGGAATTGAACATGGCATTTAATTTTGCACATTAAAAATTCAGATCACTAAATCCATAGTAAAGGCCTTCTATATCTTCAAGCTAACATCTTTAGGTAAAGTCAACATTTAATTAGCTGATTTCAAATACATTTATAGATTTTCCCAAAGATATATTCTTTTGAACCTTTGTTTCTTTGCCATGGTTATTTTTCTCATTTAACTGCAAGTTGAAAAATTAATAGCATATCCCTACTGGTCATCCTGATCTGCCTAACACCACAGAGAATTTTATAAGAGGAGCTAGAAAAGAGGAGGGAAGTGCTGATTTTGATTTTATAAGGAATTAACAGCTATTTAAATGCAGTACAATGCAAATGTTCTTAGTCCAGATAGAATACTATAATATTTTGGTCAGTCTCTCCAATGGATTAATCCTTATTGTTATCCAAGTCAGCCATTGTGTCAAGATTCTGCTTTTTAAGAGGAGATGTTCTTAGCAACACTAAAAACATAATAGGGCGGCTAACATCTCAGAGCTGAAATAAAACTTGCTCTCAAAATTCTAGGAAATGCATTGAGAAGAGCTCCCCGTGTGTCTTTGCTCACTATTATCGAGCAAAATAAGTATTCAGTAAATATCTTTGAGTACGTAAATGTATAGTCCAAAGGATGGATAATGATGATGATGATGATGATTCTTCTTCTAGCGTTTGCCCTTCTTCCGCAGCCAGTCAACAGCGTCAGGTTGAGCCTGAGGTAAAGTTTCGAGACCTCCTTTGAATCTGGAGAGGTGGCAGTCTTTGACTATGTGGGTCATAGTCTGTCTGTAGCCGCAGGGGCAGTCTCTTCACAAGTGGTGAAGCAGGTCAGCAGGTGTCTTTCTCTCCCCCTCTCTGTCTTCCCCTCCTCTCTACATTTCACTCTGTCCTATCTAAGAATAACAACAACAATCACTGCAACTATAAAATCAACAAGGGCAACAAAAGGGAAATAAATATAAAAAAACTCATTTAAAAAGTCAAAAGCATAAAATAAAATATAAATGATAAAAGAAAATCACAAAGCCATCAGATCTGGTAATGGTAGCTAACACTATGATGATGATGATTTACCAGAGCACTGCTCAGCTCTGGTTTATGGTGGTACAGAGGACTGAACCTGGGACTTTTGAGCCTCAGGCATGAGTGTCACTTTGTATAACTATCATGCTATCTATCTCTGGTCATGGTTTTTTTTTACATTGCAACTTTAGTGGGTTGCTCTGGAAAAATGGAGGAATGTATGCCAACCTTTCACCCCAGGGAAGTGTGGAGGTGGTGGGTGGAGGGTGGAAAGCAGATGTCTTTGATTTTATTATCTTTATTTATTTATTGGCTAGAGACAGCCAGATATTGAGATGGAAGGGGGTGATAGGGAGAGAGACAGAGAGACACCTGCAGCCCTGTTTCACCACTTGTGAAGATTTCCTCCCTGCAGGTGGGGACTGGGGGCTTGAATTGGGGCCCTTGAGCACTGTAACATGTACGTTCAACCAGCTGCATCACCACCGGCTCCTGGTCTTTGATTTTAAACCTTCGAGGAAAAACTCTATTTTCAAAGCTTTTTCTTTTAAAAATTGGAATGTTTTCATTTTTATTTATTTTCTTTTTTAAAAGTATTTTATTTATTTCATAGAGACAGTGAAATTTAGAGGGGAGGGGGAACGAGAGATGGAAAGAGACAGAGAGAGGCTCCTGTAGCCCTGCTGCACCACTCATAAAGCTCTTCCCCTGCAGGTGGGGACCAGGGGCGTGAACCTGGTTTTTATTTTTAAAAGAGATCTGTTTATTTTCCACTGGGGTTATCACTGAGACTTGATGCCTGCAGAGGTCCACAAAAGATTAAAATATATATATTTTAGAGAAAGAGAATCACCAGAGCACTGCACAGCTCTGACATCTGCTTGTGCCAGGGTTTGAACCTGGCACCTCTGGGGCCTGAGGCATGCAAGTCTGGTGTGTTGCCTCTTTAGACTCAGATGGGAAGGCTCTCCTGCCCCCCATTAGAAGGGGTTCTTCCTGGCCCATTTTTTTTCCCTTACTGACACTATCCTAATTCTCTTGGGCTTGGTTTCTAAGTGTTACAGGGCTTTTTGTACGATAGTGGGCCTGAAAGGGTAAATCACCTACTGGTTAGAAAGCAGGCATTCTCTCAGATTACTTTTTTGTATTCGGATCATAGGGAAAGCCCCTTGAGGTTCTGGGCGAGTGAAGTCATTTTTTCTAACACCTTGACTTTTCCTGCTGTTAGAAGCAGTTACTAGAAGCGCTCTCATTTATAATAAATCTCTTCCTTTGACTCCTCTCTTCCCCGTTCTTTAAGACCCCATTCCTCTGTCCCCTGCCCCTTTCCCAAATCTGTCACCATCCAAAAAAGTCTCCCAAGAACAATGCTTCTTCCTTCTTCCCTTCCTCCTTCTCCTCCTCTTCTTCCTCCTCCTCTAAATATACAACAATTTTATTTACTTAGACTTTATTTTTCTCATCCTTGCTGGGCTTGGAGTCTCGGTTCTGCATTGCTAAGAATTTTCCAAAGCTGTTACCTCTCTGAGACTTTTCCAATAGTAGCGCTGTTTTTTTTCTTCCTGCTACTCTATGCCCTGTTTTTTTTAAAAAAATATTTTATTTTTATTTATTAATGAAAAAGATAAGAGGAGAGAGAGAAAGAACCAGAGGTCACTCTGGTACATGTGCTGCCAGGGATTGAACTCAAGACCTTATGCTTGAGAATCCAGTGCTTTATCCACTGCACCACCTCCCAGACCACTTTTTTAATATAAAAAAATAGAATTTCCAAATCTCTGAGTGGCATTAAAATTTCACAGTGATGTATGTTAACACAGAAAATTTATTCATTTTTTCCCCCTGAGACTTCTTACTTCCAACTCAACAAATTTTCTGTACAAATCACACTTGTTTGTTTTGTTTTTAGCCTGGGACTTGAGGGAATGGAGTTATTAGCTATCACAGCTCAGTACCTGGAACATAACAGGATTGTGACCCTAGACAGTTTACTGAATAAATAAGCTTCACCCTCATTCCCCCAACTTTTCAAAATACTGACATTAGGTGACCACTCTATCATGCCTTTCCCTTCAGTGCCAGTAACCTATGATGACCTGTAGAGGGCAGCAGAGACACAAAAGCGCCGGGCTTAAAAAGGGCCAATTGAGGTGCTATGGCCAAGACAAAGTTAGAAACAACACAAGTTAATTTCTTTGCCACTCATCTGTTGTTGGACACCTAGGTTGCTTTGGGATTCTGGTGCATGGTGGTGGAAAAGGACCTAAGCTGGTATATATGAGTGTTTTGCAGACACCTATCACGGTGAGATGAGAAAATTTCCCCATGTGTCAACAACTATACTGTAAGCTATTAAGCTTCCCATAAAAAATAGCGGTAGCCAGCGGGTAAGCACACGTGGCACTAAGCTCATGGACCCGAGTAAGGATCCCGGATGGAGCCCCCGGCTCCACACCTGCAGGTGAGTCACTTCACAGGCGGTGAAGCAGGTCTGCAGTTGTCTTTCTCTCCCCCTTTCTGCCTTCCCCTCTTCTCTCCATTTCTCTCTGTCCTATCCAACAACGACGGCATCAATAACAACAACAATAACTACAACAACAATAAAAAACAAGGGCAACAAAAGAGAAAATAAGTAAAATATTTTTTAAAAGATAGAGAAAAGGGGGAGCAGGGTGGGGGCATCCAGGCATCCAAAACAGGACACAAAGTGCAGGCCCATTAGATTTAAGAAAATAAAATTACAGACATACTGGGATATACTTAAAATAATTACTCAGGGGCCAGGCAGGAGCTACCTCACCTGGCAGTGTACAGTATACCAGGTGGCAAGAGCCTTGGCACCACCTGGAAATACCAGGCACAGCATGAAGGGAAGCTCCATGAGCAGTGTAACAGTGCTGTGGTATCATCTATATCTCTCTTAATCATTTTTTATTTCAGTAGTATCCTTATTATTATTATATTCCTTTGTACTTTTATTCACATTATGTGTTTTGGCATTTTCCAAGAGAAGGACAGGGAAGAGACAGGGTGAGGAGAGAATGAGGTAGGAGCATGAGGTCTCCATTCCCCTCTCACTTCTCCTTGCCCAACCACAAGGAAAGCAATGAACTGAGAGTGGGGCACAGAATGAAAAAGCTACACCCACCCACCCCCACACAGAGATAAGCCCCCTGCCTATAATTTTCTTTTTAAAAAATTTTTATTATATTTATTTATTTTCCCTTTTGTTGCCCTTGTTGTTTCTATTGTTGCTGTTGTTACTGATGTTGTCGTTGTTGGATAGGACAGAGAGAAATGGAGAGAGGAGGGGAAGACAGAGAGGGGGAGAGAAAGACAGACACCTGCAGACCTGCTTCACCGCTGGTGAAGCCACTCCCTTGGGGGGGGGGAGAGGTCCTGGTTTTGAACCGTGATCCTTTTGTGGGTCCTTGCCCTTTGCGCCAAGTGCGCTTAACCGCTGCGCTACCCCGACTCCCCCCTGTCTATAATTTTAATTCACTTTTTTGTCTTCACTAGGGTTTCATTACTCTAGGTAAATTTTTTTCCAGAGAGAGACAGAGAGAGAAAAAGCACCACACTACTTAAACCTACCCCCCTGCTCTGTGTGTGTGTGTGTGGGGGGGGGTCCAGGTTAAAACCTGGGCTGTGCACATGGCAAGGTAGGTACCTTTCTAGACGAGCTATCTTGTTGTCCTTCAATTTTAAAAAGGAGAAGAAAAATCTGCTGGGAGCAGAGGAATTGCACAGTCAGGCCAGGGCCCTGGAGCACATTAAGAAACTCCCTCACAGCTTATCTGAAATTCAAACGAATCAGATTCTGCATTTCACCTGACAGCTCCAGCAAGTGCAGCCACACATGAAGTGGATGCTCAAGAAGTGGCCTCAGTCCTTATCAGGAACTTGTTAGAAGAACTGTGAAGGGGGAGGTAGACATAGTAAGTTTATCACAAGTCAAAGGTGAGCAGTCCTCCCTGGGGGGGGGGGGGGGTTGGCTTCTTCTTCTAGCGTTTGCCCTTCTTCCGTAGCCAGTCAACAGCATCAGGTTGAGCCTGATGTAAAGTTTCGAGACCTCCTTTGAATCTGGAGAGGTGGCAGTCGTTAACTATGTGGGTCATAGTCTGTCTGTAGCTGCAGGGGCAGTTCGGGTCGTCTCTGGCTCCCCAGCGATGGAACATAGCGGCGCACCGGCCATGGCCTGTTCGATAGCGATTGAGGAGGGCCCAATCATAATGTGCTAGGTCAAAGCCGGGTTGACGCTTGCAGGGGTCTGTGATGAGGTGTTTGTTCTTGACCTCAGCTGACTGCCAACTCTGTTTCCAAGAGACTGGAACAGAGAAGTTGGGGTTGGCTAATTCAAGGTGAGTCCATATTGAAGGCTGCCCTTGAGGAGAAAACTCTGTGAGGGAACCCATGTTATCAGGTGACAGTTCCTTCCTGATTCTCTATGCAAGCAGCTTCCTGATTCTCTATGCAAGAAGGAACCAGCTGAAAGAGAATGTCAACATCTGAAAACGAGGGTGAAGATAGACTGATAATTGTTTAGCTCCACACACTGCGACAGTTACAGCTTGTATCTGTGTCTTTTCTCCCTGATCTTTTCATCTTTCAGTTTGCATTACAACACAGTTTTCTTATTCCAGAAATTGCCGTTGCCCATGTCATCCTTTTGACATTTTCCTTCTTGTCTGTAGCTCATAGTCTTTTTTTTTTTCCCTAGAGACCTACTGAAATTGTGCTCTTTATGTGTAGTTTCCTCTAATTAAGTGGATCTATCCATACACAATATTTGACTTTTCTGGACTCAGTGCCCCTAACCACTGAACTGCTCAAGGGTCAACTGTTTTGAGGCAAATTCTTTTTTTTTTTTTTTTAATTTTTCAATCTTTATTTATTTATTGGATAGAGACAATTGGGGACCAGGGACTCAAACCTGGGTCCTTGCACACTGTAATATGTGCATTCAACTAGGTGCATGAGGCAAATTCTTGCCATGAGGAAACGCAGGCCCAGAACTGCCAGACTGTTTAAATTTCAGAGCAACCTGCATTTTGAATGGGAGAGATTCCGATTTCTGACCGGGAAACAAGCATACCCTACTGCCTGTCCACATGCTTTATTTACTATGCTGGGCTCTGCATCGAACACGGAGTCTGACACAACACACACTATTCAGATACTCAGGTGAATGAAAATGGAATGGTGAGTCTAGAAGGAGCAAGGTATTATTGACTTGCCTGTACTCTGAAGAACAATTATGATTATCAAACTGTTAAGCAAACGTTTTAGTGAATGAAAAAATATAAAAATCTCAAGAAAAATCTCATTACTTTCCTACTTTATACCAACCATTTAGTTATTTGCTAGAGCACTGATCAGCTCAGGCTTGTGGTGCTGGGGATTGAACCTGGGAACTCAGAGCATGAAAGCCACTTGTAGGGCTATGTGGTGGTGCACATGTCTCTTGACTTCTAACAAAGAAAGAGAAGCTGGTGGTGGTGCACATGCTTGAGTGCACATGTTACCATGCAGGTTACAGGTTCAAGCCCCTAGCCTTCATCTGCCTTGGTGGATCAGTGCTGCAGTTGTTTATCTCTCTCCCTATCCATTCCCTCTCAATATCTGTCTGTACTGTGGGAAAAAAAATGAAAGAAAGGAGGGGCCAGGTGGTGGTGAACATAGTTAAGCACACATTACAATGTGCAAGGACACAGGTTCAAGCCCCTGGTCCCCACCTGCAGGGAGAAAGCTTCTTGAGTGGTAGAGCAGTGCTGCAGATGTCTCTCTGTCCTCCTTCTTCTCTTCCCCTCCCCTCTCAATTTCTCTCTGTGTCTATGCAATAATAAATTAAATTAAATTAAATAAGAAAAAAGAAAGGAAAGAAGGTTAGGAGGGAGGGAAAAAATGGTCACCGGTAGCAGTGGATTTGTTGTTGTGTAACTACTGAAACCCAAAGATTATCCTGGTGGTAATAATAATTAAAAAGAAAGAAAGAAAGAGAGGCAAGGAAAGAGGAAGGAAGTGGGTGTAGATAGCATAACGGTTATGCAAAGAAACTGTCATGCCTGAGACTCCAAGGTCCCAGGTTCAATCCCCCACACTGCCATAAACCAGAGCTGAGCAGTGCTCTCTGGTAAAAAGAAAAGAAAAAGAAAAAAAGAAAGGAAGGAAGAGAAGAGAGAGTGAGAGAGAAAGGGGGGAAATGGCTGCCAGGAGCAGTGTAATCATTCAGGCACTGAGGCTAGTTGATAACCCTGGTGGACAATAGTGCCACTTGCCACACACATGCACATCTCATGTCTGAGTGAAATCTAACGCATGCTTATGATGCTCTACATGTAGCTGTCACTAATCTCTTTGGCAATTCTGTCATTTTAATTCATTCCTTGTTTTAATTCTGCCATTCACCTTTGGACTCTGCTTTAACAAACAGAACAGAAACAAAATGCTAATTTAGACATTCATCAGGATAAATTAATCTGAAGTGCTTTCACATAACTGAGAAGTCATCATTATCGTGACTACACTTTAATTGCACTCTTTATTCCCTCCCTCCTCACTCTCCCAATAAACTGCTTAGGGTTTGTTAATGACAATTTCACACTGTATTACCTGCTTGACATCATCCAGACACACTAAACAAACACACTGGCAGAAAACACATTAAATGTAGCGCAGGGGGGAAAAAATGCTTCTGCATGAGAAACAATATGAAGACAGTGCTAGAATTCCTTGTTTCATGGTTGAGATTATGCATGTATTTATTTATTTCACATATTTGGTGGTACTAGGTTCTTGCCCATACAACACCACTGCTTCTGAGCCAACTTGTTCATTCTTTTCCATTCTAGGTATATATGGAAAGAGACAGAGATCGAGGGAGAGATGCCACAGCACCAATCCTTCATCCAAGGATCTCCTCAGGTGCTATGTCCCCCTTTGTGGTGCTGGGTTTTGAATTCAGGGCCTCAAGTAAGCCACACATTCTACTGGATGGCTTAGCTGCCAGCCCCAGGACTGGGTTATTTAATAAGCATTTCCCAGAATCAATTTCAAGATCTTGGTTTATGTAACATAAATAGCCTTGTTATAGTAGGACAATTGTTCAACTTCTGTTTAAAATATTTCTGTGGCAGCAGTCAGGTTGAGTGCACACACATTCAATGCTCAAGGATCCAGGTTCAAGTCCCCAGATCACACAAGCAGGGAGAAAGCTTAACAAGTGGTGAAGCAGTGGTTACGTGTTTTCTTTTTCTGTCCAAACTAAATAAGTTAAAAAAAATTTTTTCCACTGGTTTCTCATTGATCTCACTATATTCACTAATAGCTCTGCAAGATGTGACTTCAGTTTATCTCTCCCCATCCTACCTACCCCTGCCCCCAGCTTTATAAAAACTCATACTCTATATTCTTTTTGTAAATTAAATTTTTTAAATATGTATTTATTTTCCCTTCTGTTGTCCTTGTTGTTCTTCATTGTTGTTATAGTTATTGTTGTTGTTATTGATGTCATCATTGTTTGCTGGACAGAGAAATGGAGAGAGGAGGGGAAGACAGAGAAGGGGAGAGAAAAAGAGACACCTGCAGACCTGCTTCACCACTTGTGAAGCGACTCCCCTGCAGGTGGGGAGCCGGGGGCTCGAACTGGGATCATTATGCCAGACCTTGAGCTTTATGCCACTTGCGTTTAATCCGCTGTGCTACCGCCAGACTCCCTATGGCCTGTTTTTGTACAGTCTTAAAAGTAACAGCAATCTTTACATTTTTAGATAATTATATACATAAAAAAAGAAAGAAGTAGAGAAAGGAAGGGGAGTGGGTCAGGAGAGAGAGAGAGAAGGAAGAAAAGTAATGGAAAACCATGTGGTCTCCATCATCTAAAGTTACTACCTAGACATTTATGAAAAAAAAATCTGTATTAATTTCAGACTTTTCTGTTCCCTCACAGCACTAGTTTCTCAGTTCCTTGGGTTATGGGCAAATGTGTTCTTCTTTTTTTTTTTTTTTGTGATGTATTCCTTTTTTTTTTTTTTTTTTAATTTAAGAAAGGATTAATTAACAAAACCATAGGGTAGGAGGGGTACAACTCCACACAATTCCCACCACCCAATCTCCATATCCCACCCCCTCCCCCGATAGCTTTCCCATTCTCTATCCCTCTGGGAGCATGGACCCAGGGTCATTGTGGGTTGCAGAAGGTAGAAGGTCTGGCTTCTGTAATTGCTTCCCCGCTGAACATGGGCGTTGACTGGTCGGTCCATACTCCCAGTCTGCCTCTCTCTTTCCCTAGTAGGGTGTGTCTCTGGGGAAGCTGAGCTCCAGGACACATTGGTGGGGTCTTCAATCCAGGGAAGTCTGGCCGGCATCCTGATGACACCTGGAACCTGGTGACTGAAAAGAGAGTTAACATACAAAGCCAAACAAATTGTTGAGCAATCATGGACCCAAAGCTTGGAAAAGTGGAGAGGAAGTATTAGGGAGGTACTCACTGCAAACTCTAGTGTACTTCTGCTTTCTTACTTTGGTGCCGTACTCCAAACTCAGTCAATTTCTGCTTTGCGTTTCTACTTCTTCTTTTTTTTACATGCATAACATTCCCCAGATTCCCATTTAACAATACAACCCCCACTATTTCATTCATCATTTTTCATGGACCTGTATTCTCCCCACCCACCCACCCACCCCAGAGTCTTTTACTTTGGTGTAATACTCCAATTCCATTTCAGGTTCGACTTGTGAAATGTGTTCTTATTTATTTATTATTGGATAGAGACAGAAAAAAATGAGAGGGGAGGAGGAGACAGAGAGGAAGAGAGACAGACACCTGCAGCCCTGCTTCACCACTTGTAAAGCGTTTCCCCTGCAGGTGGGGACTAGGGACTTGAACCTGGGTCCTTACGCACAGTAATGTGAGCACTTAACCAGGTGTGCCAGGCCCTAGAAACATGCTCTTTACATGCAACTGTTGAGCACTTGAAGGTGACTCAATTTATACTGGGATGCACTTACCATAAGGGCTGGGTGGTGGAAGGCCACTATCCTGGGCTGTGTGTGCTTTGCCATGCTCACAGCTACAGTTCACAAACACGTAGAATCTCCATAGCACTGGAAGAAGGTCCAGTATTGCGGTGCCTCTCTCTCTTTACCTGGAATAAAAAGGATGAAAAAGTCAGCCCCGGAGCGGTGATATCACACATGCAAGAGACCTTACTGCAGGAAAAAAAAAAAAAAAGATGTACCACAAGGGCACTGCCGATTTCAAAAATTTAGGGAAATAATAGTAGGTATGAGAGGTGATTAGATTGTTATATAGAAAACTGGGAAGTGTTACACATGTACAAACCATTGTATTTTACTTTTGACTGTAAACCATTAATCCCTCCAATAAAGAAAAAAAGTGAAAAAAAATAACAGTAGGTATGATTTCAATATTAATTTTATATTATTATGTCAAAAGAGTAATATTTTCTTTTTTTTTTTTTTTTTTTTTTTTTTTTACCAGAGCAGGGCTCAGCTCTGGCTTATGGTAGTGCAGGGGATTGAACCTGGAACTTTAGAGCCTCAGACATGAGAGTCTCTTTGCATAACCATTATGCTATCTACCCCTGCCCAGAGTAATATTTTCAATGTGTTGGATTAAATCAAATACATCACTAAAATCATGCTATCTGTTTTTTTTTTTTCTGTCCTTTTTTTTCTTCCTTCCTTCCTTTCTTTTTTTCTTTCTAGTGTGGATACTAGAAACTTAAAAAAATTGCATGTGTGGTTCTCATCATATTTCTTTATGTTTTTTTTTTTTTTAGTTTAAAAAAAAGGAGACATTAACAAAACCGTAGGATAGGAGGGGTACAACTCCACACAATTCCCACCACCAGATCTCTATATCCCATCCCCTCCCCTGATAGCTTTCCCATTCTCTATCCCTCTGGGAGTATGGACCCAAGGTCATTGTAGGTTGCAGAAGGTGGAAGGCCTGGCTTCTGTAGTTGCTTCCCCTGCCACCATATTTCTATTGAATGATTCTTGTCTGGAGCCTTGATCAAAACTAGGCTGAATATTTTTGGCAAGAATGCACCATCGCTGATCACTGATCTCTTGCAAAACAACATACATCATATTGTGAGACACAGAGTGTCAGCTTGTCCCATTATTTAAGATGTTATAACTGGTAACTTGAATAAGTGTGACTGAGGCAGACTTTCCATTGCACAGTTTGTAACCTATTACAATTAAGAGAAGGTGATTCCTGGTGAGTTTTCACATAATGGTTTCAGCATCCTTTGGAATTTTAGTCTGAAGCAGTTATTATATTGAGGTTTGCAAAAAGTTTTCTGGTTTTAGAATTTCTTCTTAAATTTCTTACCTGTCATGTATTCTCTCCATGATCATTATGCAATCCCACCCCCTACTCCCCAAGAGATTTACTTCTAAAAGCAATGAAAGTAGGCATTTGTCCTCAAAGGGAAAACACCGAGTTTAGGTGTTTTTGTTGTTGTTTTCTGTCTATGGTGCTGGCTGTAGTCTATCTATATTAGCATCTAGCACAAAATGCTTTGGAGTGGCCAGGGAGATAGTGCAGCAGATAGAGTGCTTGACTTGTATGCATAAGGGCCCAACTTCATTCCCCAGGTTCACATATAGCAGAGTAATACCCTAGTTCTCTCATTTTCTCTTGTAAACAGATCTTTCAAAAGGGAAGATTGCATAATGGTCATGCAAACAGACTTTCATGCCTGAGGTTCCAAAGTTTCAGGTTCAGTCTCCCACACCACCATAAGCCAGAGCTGAACAATGCTCTGGGGACACAAACAAACACAAAAGTGTTTCTGGGTTTAGCAGTATATATTTAGTTATCTTAGGCTTGTTATTAATAGAGCTATTTCATGATACATAGTGCCAAAAATAGTAAAGGAGTAGTAGAATTCTGGGTTCCAACCCTAGATCCAGACAGAGTGAATCTGGACGATATTATCAATTCCAAATCCTTGAGGAAGCAAGGTCCAAAGAGTCCCCAGTAGGGGAGAATCGCTGTTCTGTGCTTTGCGTGGTGTCTGAACTGTCTTGAGGTACATCTGAGGTCAGTTTTGCCTCGGCTCACTATACATGGCCTTACTTAGAGAGCCACACTCCACAGGAGGATGCAGTGTGCTCGCAGTCCTGCCAGTAGGAGCCATGGTCATCACAACCTTGTCCACTGGCTCTACCAGGGTAGCCAGGTGGCGCGAGCGGCGACCTAGCCTCCCACCTTAGGATCCGCCCCTAAAAGCCAGGGGGTGAGGCTTTGAAGATGCCCCGCCCCTTAGCGCTCCTCGGCTGCTGGGGGTGTTCCCGGAAGTCGATGTTTTCACACTCCTGGAGCTGATTGGCTGGTTGGAGCCTTGTGCATTCCATCGGGATCCCCGGGGCTTGCCCGCCGGAGTATGGCTTCTTCAAGAAAAGGAGTTCGCCAGCTTTTGGGAACTCTGCTGCCACCCAAGGAACCGCTGGACGAGCTGGAAGTGGACTGTCTGAAGGAGGACGTGGAGGAAGACGAGGACCCAGTATTTATCGATGCTGAGGAGCTCTGCAGTGGGGGCTTAAAAGCAGGCAGCCTCCCCGAGCGCCTCCATGGTGAGGAAGCACTTCGCTCCCTGGGCAGGGGATTGGAGGATGAAGGAGATGCTTCCTTTCTGGCCCTGATTTAAAGCTCTCTGCCTCCCCCCCCCCCCCCCCACTATACTTTCTTTGGTACAGTCTCGCTAACAGCTGTAGTGACCGAGCAGAGACTGTTCAGCTTGTGCTGTGCGCGCATCAAGTTGGTTTTATAGTGAAGGAAACCCAAATATATGGCTATCGAATGTTTACTCACTCCGAAGCCAGTACTTGTAAACTAAATACTTATCCTGCCTGCTGTCAAATATGTGGTTATTATTTTTTTTCAAATACTTAGAAAATATGCCCATGATAGAAACCTCAAGGGATTCTTGAGCCATTAACATAGGATCAAACTTTGTTTTCCTTTTTTGCCTTGGGCAGTTATTTCCCTATGCCATAAATGACACCTAGAAGGTTGTTGGGACTGATATTTAAGACTATTTTAGGGCTGGGGAAATAGCATTATGATTATGCAAAAGATTCTCATGCCTGAGACCTCAGGTTCAATTCCCAGCACCACCATAAGTCAGGGCTAAACAGTGCTCTGGTGTGTGAGAGATTAAAATATGTAAAATATTTTAAGAGAGAATATTTTGGTATTATACCAGTGTTGTTCATAGAACTGTCTGTAGTGATGACAGTAGTCCATATTTTCACTGTCCAGTACTGTAGCTGCTAGCCCTATGTGGCTGTTGAGAACTTGAAATGCTACTAGTGAAACTAGGATGATTTTATTTAATTAAAATGAATTTAATTCTAAGAAGTCCCATGTAGGTGGACAGAAAAATTGTAGGCAGGAAGTTTTATACTAATTGTGGGGCATGTAATCCTTTATTATTTTATCCCTGCCCCCATTTTGTTGCCCTTGTTGCCCTTGATGTAGGCATAGGACAGACAGAAATGGAGAGAGCAGGGGAAGACAGAGAGGGGGAGAGAAAGATAGACACCTGCAGACCTGCTTCACTGTTTGTGAAGTGACTCCCCTGCAGGTTGGGAACCCGGGGCCCAACTGGGATCCTTAGACCGGTTCTTGTGCTTTGCGCCATGTGCGCTTAATCCGCTGCGCTACCGCCCGACCCCCCCCCCCCAAGTCCTTTATTTATTTATTTTTTAAATATTTATTCCCTTTTGTTGCCCTTGTTGTTTTATTGTTGTAGTTATTGTTGTTTTGTTGCTCTTGTTGTTGGATAGGACAGAGAGAAATGGAGAGAGGAGGGGAAGACAGAGAGGGGGAGAGAAAGACAGACACCTGCAGACCTGCTTCACCGCCTGTGAAGCGACTCCCCTGCAGGTGGGGAACCGGGGGCTAGAACCAGGATCCTTACGCCGGTCCTTACGCTTGGTGCCACCCGCGATTAACCCGCTGCGCTACCGCCGACTCGCCCAAGTCCTTTATTTTTAAAATGTTATTGGTGGAGGGCTATGATCCTAGCAAGGCATTTGTTGCTGGAATACTCAAGACCCATAGGTGATTTTGCTGTCTTAGTGGAGTTTGCTTTCTAGTGAATTAAGCAAACATTTTACATAATAAGAGAAATAACTGTATTTTTAGTGGAATTGGAAAGGCTTTTTTTTTAAAAAAAAAAAAAAGGTAATTGAGCTGAAGTCTGTAGTTAATTGGATAAACAGAACAGAAGGAAACAAAAGATGGCAGATCTCATGCAAAGGTCTTGTGGTGGGAGGGACCATGGTGTTTATAGAAACTAAAGTGAGTTCCATCTTGTCTGAGATCAGAATAGCAGAGAGAAGACTTTTAGTAGAGAACTTGCTAGGTACCATGCCATGTTTATTTCTTGGTGTACAAAGAAGTGAAGTGCTGTTATTCTCTGGAAATTCTACAATTAATAAGGGGAAAGATAAGATGGGTAAGTAAGCTGTAAATACCGCAACAGACATTGGTATAGAGTACTAAAAGATAATTAAAGAGAATAATGGATTTGATAAAACATTAGGAAAGAGATTTTAACATATCTTAAATTGACTTTTTTATTTCAAGTTGTAATTTCTGATGAGAACACCCAAGAACTATGTCATGTGTTTGGACGTTTTCTGATGACAAGTCCTTGGTGGCAAGTGAAGATAAATGTGAAATCTGTGGGATTGAAGAAGTATCAAGCTCAAGGACTTCCATCTTACTTTTTACAGTATGACATGTCACCACCAAATCAAAAGCATATATGTTCCCTCTTTCTTAAAGAGTGTTCTCTCCCCTCTGATACAATAAGTAAATTTTTAGACTGGATAGATGCTGTATCAGGCTATGAGAACCTCAATTTTGGAAATCTTCGAGATAAATTTAGAACTTTTCAAAAGGAAACTGAAAGGAAAGGTCAAAAGTGCTCTCAACGGAGAGAAGAGAAAGAGGTGTTGTCAGATGAGGAGACCAGTCTTCTGGAAAGTGCAGGTAAGTGTAATTGAGATACTTAGTGACTACTGTGTTTAAAGTATTTTCACTGAAATGTTTTGGCATAGTTACTTTTTAAACTTGGCTTGATGAAAAATGTATCTTTTTTTTAAAAATGTATCTTTAATGGCTTTGGAGTATGTCAATGACAGTTTTGTTTATTTTCATGATTCTTTCTCTCTGGTTTATGGTGGTGCTGGGGATTAAACCTGGGACTTCAGAGTCTCAGGCATGAAAGCTTTTTGCATAACTGTTGTGCTGTGTTCCCCAACCAGAAACTGGTATTTTTCTCTTTGTCTTTTTGTGTTTAGAGGATTACCTAGAATCAGTAAACTCAGTTGTCATTTGTTTTGTTTTAGAAGGCAGAGGAGAAAGTCAAGAATAGGACTAATCCATTCTGGAAAATTTTCAGGTTAAAGTGGTTTAAAATAACTTAAATATAATTATCTGGAATTTCACATATAAAGGGGCATTTCATTTTTTAGTTATATCAGATAAATTTAGTAGCACATTATTGAAGTGACTTCAATAACAAAACACTCATCATTGTCAGAAAAAACTTACTATAAATGTTGATTTGTAAACTTTGACTTATTTTTTAAAGGTTTAGTAATGAGAGAGAGCGAGAGAGAACAAACACATCACTCCAGCATATGTTATGCTAGGAATTAAACTCAGGACCTCAAGCTTGAGACTCTAATACTTAAACATTGTTCTACCTCTTGGGCTGCAACATTTTAAAAAATATACATAGGTTTAAATGTATATATATATATATATATATATATATATATATATATATTTAATTTCTTTATTGGGAGATTAATGCTTTGTATTACAGTACAGTAAATACAATAGTTTGTACATGCATAACATTTCTCAGTTTTTCACATAACAATACATCCCCCACTAGGTCCTCTATCATCCTTTTTGGACCTGTACTCTTCCCCCCCCTCCCCCAAGAGTCTTTTACTTTGGTGCAATATACCAATTCCAGTTCAGGTTCTATTTGCATTTTCTCTTCTGATCTTATTTTTCAACTTCTGCCTGAGAGTGAGATCATCTCATTATCATCCTTCTGTTTTTTTTTTTAATCTCTTTATTGGGGGATTAATGTTTTACATTCGACAGTAAATACAATAGTTTGTACATGCATAACATTTCCCAGTTTTCCATATAACAATACAACCCCTACTAGGTCCTCTGTCATCCTTCTTGGACCTGTATTCTCCCTACCCACCTACCCCCACCCCAGAGTCTTACTTTGGTGCAACACGCCAATTCCAGTTCAGGTTCTACTTGTCATCTTCTGTTTCTGACTTATTTCACTTAACATGATTTCTTCAAGCTCCATCCAAAATGGCCTGAAAATGGTGAAACCACCATTTTTAATAGCTGAGTAGTATTCCATTGTGTATATGTACCACAACTTGCTCAGCCACTCATCTGTTGTTGGGCACCTGCATTACTTCCAGGTTTTGGCTATTACAAATTATGCTACTAAGAACATATGTGTACACAGATATTTTTGGATGGGTGTGTTGGGTTCCTTAGGATGTATCTCCAGGAGAAGAATTGCAGGATCATAGGGTAGGTCCATTTCTAGCCTTCTGAGAGTTCTCCAGACTATTCTCCACAGAGGTTGGACCCATTGACATTCCCACCAGCAGTGCAGGAGGGTTCCTTTGACCCCACACCCTCTCCAGCATTTGCTGCTGTTACCTTTTCTGATGTATGACATTCTCACAGGAGTGAAGTGGTATCTCGTTGTTGTCTTTATTTGCATTTCTCTGACAATCAAAGACTTGGAGCATTTTTTCATGTGTTTCTTGGCCTTTTGAATCTCTTCTGTGATGAATATTCTGTCCATGTCCTCTCCCCATTTTTGGATGGGTTCATTTGTTTTCTTGTTGAGTTTGGCAAGCTCTTTATATGTTGGTTATTAAACTCTTGTCTGATGTATGGCATGTAAAGATCTCCCATTCTGTGAGGCATCTCTTTGTTTGGGTATTGGTTTCTTTTGCTGTGCTTTTTAATTTTATGTAGTCCCATAGGCTTATGCTTGTCTTAGTCTTCTTTGTAATTGGATTTGTTTCATTGAAGGTATCTTTAAAATTTATGCGGAAAAGAGTTTTGCCAATATTTTCCTCTTAAATATTTGATAATTCTGGTCTAACATCCAAGTCCTTGATCCACTTGGAATTTGCTTTTGTGTTTGGTGAAATATGGTGGTTCAGTTTCATTCTTCTGCATATTTCAACCGAGTTTTTTCCAACACCATTTGTTGAAGAGACTCCTCTTTCCCCATTTAATAAATAGTCTGGGCACCTTTGTCAAAGATTAGATGTTCATAGGTTAAATGTATATGTTTTGAGTCAAGAAATTTATTCTGATTATATTGCATGCAAAAGGAAACACTATATAGTTATGCAGACATTTAAAGAATATACATTTTGGTGTTCAAACAGTGAGAACCATTTTAGTATAAATACAACTGTAATATAATTAATTTTCTTATAGTTAAAGTAAATTGATTTTGATTTTTTTTTTCCCCTCCAGGGTTATTGCTGGGCTTGGTGCCTGCACCATGAGTCCACCGCTCCTGGAGGCCATTTTTTCTCCCTTTTGTTACCCTTGTTGTTGTAGCCTCGTTGTGGTTATTATTATTACCATTGTTGATGTTGTTCGTTGTTGGATAGGACAGAGAGAAATGGAGAGAGGAGGGGAAGACAGAGAGGGGGAGAGAAAGACAGACACCTGCAGACCTGCTTCACTACCTGTGAAGCGACTCCCCTGCAGGTGGGGAGCCGGGGTCTCAAACCCGGGATCCTTATGCAGGTCTTTGCGCTTTGCGCCACATACGCTTAACCCACTGCGCCACCGCCCGACTCCCTGATTTGGATTTTTTGGACTGGTTATGCTACAGGAGAAACTCCTTCAGGGGCCGGGTGGTGGCGTACTTGGTTGAGTGCATGTATTACAATGCACAAGGACCTGAGTTCCAGCCTCCGGACGGACCCCACCTGCTGGGGGAAAGCTTTGCAAGTGGTAAAGCAAGTTAAAAATAAGAAAAAGAAATCCCATCAGCTTAGTTGTTCTCTTAGTTCATGGCTATGTTTTGATTTCTTCTTTTTTGATATCCTGTAGTTCCATTTAGAAATGTAATGACAGCTGTGCTGTTTCCAAGAATAATGGAATTCCTCCCAGTTCTTCTACCTCGACACTTTAAACGACTGATAGACTCAAGTTCTACGATACTGCAAGCAATAGAAAATATTTTAGCTACATGCCCATGGAAACTTGGATTTGCTAAAGTAAGACTCATCATTTCTTTGATATTTTTGTGTAAGGTGGGAGTTTCCAAACTTACCCGTTTTTGCATCTCTCTCGAAGACAAAAAATTCATATGATATCAGTGTTGGTTTGTTTCTCTTGAGCCTCACAATAAGTTAACTTGTTATGCCTCTAGTTCTTAGTACATTTATGAAAAAAACACAGTAACAGAGTTGATGATATTCAGATCACCAATAATGTAATTATTTAATTTAGTGTGATAAGTCTTTCTTCACTGGGATGTCAATAGATTACAATATAGTAGTTGACATATGGGTACATTCTCCCATCATGGGGAGATGAGATTCATTTTCTTGTTTTATTTTTGGTAGTCATTTGCACCTTGACTACAGATCTTATTAGAACACAAATTCTTTTTGACAAGTCTGTTCTACTGTACAATGCCTATTTGAGTTTTTGAAGACTGTTTATTCATATGATACAACCTGAGATCACTTGATTTCTTAAATTTACCCAACACTATCATTTAAAAAATTCACTCCTGGTTTTATTCTTAAAAATCAAGATTAGGTGGTAAAGTTGCATTGTGAAGCTCACATAATATTGGACATCAGATGTGATGTTTGAAATATGAGCAGTGCTTGTTTATAGGTAGTGTGCCCAATGAAGATACAAAAAGAATTCAGAGATAATTCTTTTTGTTGTTGTTGTTTCTTGTGACCAGGGTTATCACTGGGGCTCAGCACCTGATGATTCCTCCACTCTCAGGCATTATTTACTTATTTAGAAGGCAAAGCAGAAGGAGAGAGAGAGAGAGAGAAGGAAAAATACCATAGCACTACTCCACCACTCATGAAGCTCCCCCCTATGTGGGTGCTCCTGTGTGGAGGCCAGGGGCTCAAACATGGGTCTTCACACATTGTAAAATATGCTTTCTATTGGGTGAACTGTTTCCCAACCCCAGAGATAATTCTTGAACTCTCAAGAATGCTTTGAGATAATTACCCCCCGCCCCATTTAAGAAATACTGGAATAGTGATCTTATTTCTTGTGTAGATTAAGTATTATTTCATTATACTTTGAAAAAAGAGAAAAGAGATAGAGTGGTGAGCATTTTGGAACTCATGGGAGATGGAGGCTCAAGGCTTCTCTGTTCAGCATGTAAACCACCATCTAGAATAAAGATATATTGGAGCTATTCATCTGTGAGGCCTGTTAACCCATGTAAGTCTCTGCTAAATTCCATAGACTTGGTACTTAAGCAACACAGATTAATTTCTCACAGTTATTCAGGCTTTAAGTCTAGAATCAAGGCATTAGCAGGATTAGTTTCTTCTGAGATTTCTCTCTAACTTACAGCTAGCTGGTTGCCTTCTTATTGTGTGTTTACATGGTCTTCCTTCTGTTCCTATCTATGTCCTAACCTCCTCCTCCTCTTCTTTTTCATATTTATTTATTTGATAAAGAAAAATTGAGAGGGGAGGGGGAGGTAGATAGGAAAAGACAGGCACCTGAAATATTACATCACCATTTGTTAAGCTTTCCCCTTAAAGATGAAGACTGGGGGATTGAACCTGGGTCCTGTGCATGTTTAACATTCTACCAGATACACCACCACTCGCCCCTGTGTCCTTATCTCTTCTAAGAAGGACACCAGTCATATTGGATTAGGATCCATTCACCCCCATAGCCACACTGTAGCTTAATTGCCTCCTTAAAGACCATATCTCTGAATATGGGTACTTTCTAGGTTATTATTAAAGAGTATACTTTCTTTTCTTTTTTTTTAAATTTTCTTATTATCTTTGTATATTTATTGAATAGAGACAGCTAGAAATTGAGAGGAAGGGGAAGATAAAAAGGGAGGGAGACAGAGAGATAGCTGCAGCCCTGCTTCACCACTTGTGAAGCTTTCCCCCTGTAGGTGGGGACTAGGGGCTCGAACCCTGGTCCTTGAACATTGTAACATGTGTGCTTAACCAGGTGTGTCACCACTCGACCCCAAAGAGTATAATTTCAACGTATTAGTTTGGGAGGAAGCAAACGCTAGAAGAAGAAGTTTGGGAGGACACAATTCAGTCCATAAAAATATATGGAGGACTCTAGGAGGGGTGTCTTCCTGGGGGCAGGGACAGATGGAGCTGCAGGGTGGGTCATGGTGAAGAAGTTCTGTACCGCTTCTGGAATGATTGGACAGAATGTTGTCAACATGCAGAAAACTAAATAAGCTGAGAGAATGAGGACAGTCACTAACTTCATGGTACTTGGAGATTTCAGAAGTTCATGTAATTATAGTTCATCATGTCGCTAAGTTGTGAACTCTTTTTTTTTTTTTTTTTGTCAATTTAGCCAAAATTGCTGAACAAATGTGAACTCTTCAAAGATGGAAGGTAGGGAGGGAGTCGGGTGGTAGCGCAGCGGGATAAGCGCGTGGGGCACAAAGCGCAAGGACCAGCGTAAGGATCCTGGTTTGAGCCCCCGGCTCCCCACCTGTAGGGGCATCACTTTATAGGCAGTGAAGCAGGTGTACAGGTGTCTTTCTCTCCCCCTCTCTGTCTTCCCCTCCTCTCTCCATTTCTCTCTGTCCTATCCAACAACGATGACATCAAGAATAACAATAATAACCACAACAATAAAACAACAAGGGCAACAAAAGGGAAAATAAATAAATAAATAAATAAACGATGGAAGGTAGAGAAACATGTGGAAAGTCAAGGTATAAAAGGAGAAATCTTCCATAGAGAAATACTTGCCATGGTGGGGAGAGAGAAGTAAATATGTAGAATGTAAAGAAAAACCAAGGGTTGATATAAATAATGCTTAGAAATACAAAGATAGAAGGCACTGCCTTTAAAAGGATAAAAAAGTTAAGGCATGAGATCCCTCTTTTTTTTTTTTTGCAATAGTGTGGGACTTAAAATTATGTGTGATGCTTTGAAAGGATATAATAATGTTATATTGATCTTAATCAACTAAAGGGAGTCAGTCATGCTTCAAAAAATCTTTTTTTTTTTCATTTTATTGGATAGGATGGGAAGTTGAGAGAGATGGGGAGATAGAGAGATAGAGAGACAGAGAGATACCTGCAAACCTGCTTCATGGCTTGTGAAGCGACCCCCCTGCAGGTGTGGAGCAAGGGCTTGAACCAGGATCCTTGCACAGGTCTTTTCTCCAAATTTTGTTGAGATAACATGTATTTTGGGACTTAAAATTATGGTCAAGTAGTATAGTTTCAGTACAGCTCTAATGATCTTCATCAGTATTAACTTTTTTATAAAGCAACTTGAACTTTGTCTTTCATTGTTTATTTTTGTAAACATTTTATTGGGGAGGTTGAATGGTTTATAATGCAGTTGTTGGCACATAGATACAATTTCTCGTTTACTTATCTGTGATGGTTATCTTTAAAACACTCTTAGCCCTAACTTAAGTCCCTTTCTATCCTCATGCACCAGGACCCCAGCCTTCCACTCTACACATCTCCCTTTCCTTCTTTCCCCAGGGTCCTCTGCTTTGATGCAATACTGAAACTTTGTTTTCTTAAAGATCGCTTTCAGAGAACTGAATCTTTTGAGGTGTGAGGCAAGCTGGACAGCATTTTGTCAATGCGAGGCTCTTCTGCAGTTGATGACAGACTTGGAGAAGAATGCTTTAATTATATATTCAAAGCTGAAGGAGATCTGCCGAGAACAGGGGCACACATACGTTGAAGTGGACGACTTGACTACTCAGCTGTCAGAGCAAATGTTTTATTCTCACGCTTGGGACTCTCTGAAGTTTTTGAAGGATACTGGTGTGGTGACCTACGAGAAGAACTGTGTCTTTCTTTATGACCTCTACCAGGCAGAAAGGGGCATCGCCTCTTCAATCTGTGACCTGATGATGAGGCCTCCATGGCACTTACGTGTCAATGTCAAGAAGGTGCTTGCTTCTATTCAGGCCACACAACCTGAGGCGTCTGGCAGTGGTGATACCGTGAGTGGAAGCCCACCTGATGAAGCCAGATCAGAGAATTCTGCTGATGCTCTGGACACCCAAGACAATGATAGTAACTGGAATAATGTAGACAATGAAGTGAGTGCAGAAATCACAGAAGCTCAACTAGATCAGGATCAGGTGACTGCACTGGAAATGATTTGCTCCAGTTCTGTGACAGTCATAAGTGGGAAAGGTGGCTGCGGGAAGACCACCATTGTCAGCCGTCTTTTCAAGCACATAGAGCAGTTAGAAGAAAGAGAGGTAAAAAAGGCTTGTGAAGATTTTGAGCAGGATATGGATGCACCAGAAGAATGGGTTACTTTTACTGAGGAAAGTCAGCTGACAACAGACAAGGCTATCGAAGTTTTGCTTACAGCTCCTACAGGGAAAGCAGCTGGCTTACTGAGGCAGAAGACTGGTTTACATGCTTACACACTCTGCCAGGTAAAGTCTTTCGTGCTTGTCTTTCTTTTTAAAAGACATTTATTTTCAGTGAGAGATACAGAAAGCAGGGAGAGAGCAAGAGAGAGAATGAGTGTGCACACAGCACTGCTCAGCTTATGGTGGTGCTGGGAATTGAACCTGGGATTGCAGAGCCTCAGGTATGGAAGTCTTTTCCATAACTACTATGCTATCTCCCTGGCCCACTTAGGAAGAGCTTTCTTTTGAATTATTTGATTGATTGGTTTGTTTTTAAGAGTTGGTTTATCTCTCCTATGTGTAAATCCATTAAATCTTACATTCTCTATTTTTTTTAGCCATTTCCCTGTATTTTTCTGTCTATACCCCTCCCCCATTTGATAGTATTATTGAAAAAAGTAATATATATATATATATATATATATATATATATATATCCATTTGTAATCCATTCAGAAATTCTCAACTTTGCTTGTAGGTCAACTATAGCTACTACTCATGGAAGGAAAAATCCTCGACCAAGGACAAACCATGGAAGTTTTCCTCCATCAGAGTTCTGGTTGTGGATGAAGGGAGTTTGGTGTCTGTAGGTATCCTCAGATCCGTCCTACGTTTATTGTGTGAGCACTCCAAACTTTCTAAGCTTATTATCCTTGGTAAGTTTGACAGTTGTTAGAATTCTAATGTTTGACTTAGTTCATTGTAGTTAGTAGGTTGTTTAGATCATTTGCTCTTTTTTTTTTTTGGGGGGGGTGCCTATTTCATGAAAGTGGAGAGCCAGTTCTTAGAGCCCATCCTAAAGACTTGCTGAATTCAGCCTGGGCACTCTCCCTAGCAACTTGAGTATCTGGTTGTATTGACTAGGATATTTGCAGAACAGGATGTGAATACAAGAGGCTTCTGAGGGCTTACTGTTTATCACTCAGATGTTGACTATTAAAATAGTGGGGGGGCTGGGTGGTGGTGCACATATTACAGTGTGCAAGGTCTTGCACACCCCCACCCCCACCTACAGATGTTCCTTCCTCTGCCTTCATCTTCCCACTGAATTCTTCTGTCTCTATCTAAAATTAATAATAGATAAAACATTTAAAAATAAATAAACTAGTACAAAGGTCAAACTTGGAGTAAGCTGGGGTCTTAATCATCTGGATTTAATTAAAAGTCTGAATTATAGATCACTTAAAATTCATTTTCAGTTTTTAAGTCAACAGCTTAATTAGACTTCACTTAATTCCTCTTAATTTCTTTTTAATTCTGATGTGATACAGTTGGAGTCCAATAAATCATTTTGTTCAGTAGATTGATCTAGTGAAGAAAAAGATAGAGTTGCATTATAAGAATACAATTACATACAGGTCATTATTAAAGTTATTTGAAAATATTTTACAGGCAGTTGATTCTACTAATGGCTTAAACATTCTCCCAGTTTGCATACAGCATATATTTTTGCCTACTCAAGACCTTTTGTTAGAAGTTAAAAGATGGGAGTCAGGCAGTGGCGCAGTGGGTTAAGCGCACGTGGTGCAAAGTGCAAGGACTGGCGTAAAGATCCCGGTTCCAGCCCCTGGCTTCCCACCTGCAGGGGAGTCGCTTCACAGGCGGTGAAGCAGGTCTGCAGGTGTCTGTCTTTCTATCCCACTCTCTGCCTTCCCCTCCTCTCTCCATTTCTCTCTGTCCTATCCAACAACGACATCAATAACCACAACAATGTTAAACAACAAGGGCAACAAAAGGGAAAATAAATAAATAAATAAATATTTTAAAAAAAGAAGTTAAAAGATTTTTAGTAGTGCAAAACATTATCATTATTTTACTGGAATTTATTAGCAAATGTAGTGAGTCAATCTTATACCTTGTATGTTTGTTTTATTTTTTTGAGACTATATTTTAACTTTATTTTTTTAATTTTTTTATTCAAATTTTAATTTTCCTCAGAGAGATCATGGAGACAATGAGATAATTGTTACTTCTTCTTCTAGAAATGTGAGACTTCTTTGTATGGAAGGAAGATTAGACAGACACCTGTTATTATTACTATTATTATTTTTAATTACCAGATTACTCTTCAGCTCTGGCTTATCATGGTGCAGAGGATTGAACCTGGGACTAAAGGCGTGAGAGTCTGTTTGCATAACCAGTATGCTGTCTACCCTCCACCCTATTTGAGACTATTGATTCTTCCATTTTTAGTAGTAAGTCATTGAGCAAGACTGAGAAAGATGCTAGGTAGATAAAGTATGTGTTTTTTGCTTTTTTTTTTTTTTACATTTTGACTAAAAAAGATCTACCTGTATGAATTGCCTATGATTGTAGATTTGAAAGTTCAACTCAGATATTATTTATTCCGATTATTTTATATCTTGTATTGTCTAGCTTGAATTTTTATGTTAAATATCTTAAAAGACAATGCTAAGTAATTTTAAAGAAAGATTTTGACAGATTTTTTTTTTTTGTCTCCTTCAGAGTAAGTCCTTACAATTACAGTATATATCAATAGTAAGAATAAAAACTATTTCTGAATTTTAGGGCCCCAGTTAGTTGAAACCTAATATGTCTCCCCCACCCCTTTCTTTCCTCTCTCTCTATTCTAGGTGATATTAGACAGTTGCCTAGCATTGAACCTGGTAACTTGTTGAAAGATCTTTTTGACACTCTTAAGTCAAGAAATTGTGCTATTGAACTAAAGACAAACCATAGAGCAGAATCTGAACTAATTGTGGACAATGCTACAAGGTAGTCACTTTTTATTTTTGTTATGTTAAAAATACAAGATAAATAAATATGTATGTGTATATACTTTTGAATTAGAGGGATTCAATGCAGTATATTCACTCTGCTATTTTTAAAAATCATTATATATCTCTTGTCCTACAGAAAAACAAAATTAATATTTCTTATTACTGGCCCAACATTAATTATGATTGAAATTTGAAAAATGAATGTGTTTTCCTGGTTTAAAAAGTCTATGTGTGAATTAAAGTTGCATTGAATTTAGAGACTGGAATAAGCCCAAGGGTAAAAGGACTTGGAAATGAGTTCATTAGAATTCAGGGGAGATAAAAAATTTCTATTTTTGGTAGGGGAACTGGAAGGGGGATAAAAAAATGAATATGGCATTTTATACGTTGATGAATACTGGTGCCAACCTGTGATAGATAACGTAATACTTTTCTTATTTGAGTTTACCTTTTTTTTCAGAATCACTGCATTGGGGCACATGATTTATCAGACAGTTGCGTGAGTGCAACTGCTGACCTTCATGTGCTGAGGTCTGCACACCACTCCCTCCACCACCTTATTTCATGTTGCAGAGCTAGGGCTTCGTGCATGCATGATTCCACTGCTTTGGGCAGCTTTTTCTTTTCTTTTTCTTTCAAGTAGTTAGGTAGATGAAAGACCATATACCATAGCACCAGATCTTCCTCTGGTCCGTGATACCTATGAGACAGTAATGGGTTTCCAACCCAGGTTGTATGCAAAGCAAGGAACCTGGTGAACTTAAAGTAGTAAAGAATCCTTCTCGGGAGTTGGGTTGTAGCGCAGTGGGTTAAGTGCAGGTGGTGCAAAGTGCAAGGACCAGCAAAAGGATCCTGGTTTGAGCCCCTGGCTCCCCCCCTGCAGGGTTGTGGCTTCACAGGTGGTGAAGCAGGTCTGCAGGTGGCTATCTTTCTCTCCCCCTCTCTGTCTTCCCCTCCTCTCTCCATTTCTCTCTGTCTTATCTAACAACGATGACATCAACAACAACAACAATAACTACAACAATAAAAAAACAAGGACAACAAAAAGGAAAAATAAATAAATATTAAAAAAAGAAAGAAAAATGTAAAAAGTGTTTTTTAAAAGAATCCTTCTCTGCCAATACAGAAATAAAGAAGAATCCTTCTCTTTCCTTTGCGTAAGCTTTCAAAATGATCTTCTATGAATTTAGGCGTGGGTCCATAATCCAAATATCAAAAGCACAGTTACTATTTCATAGCATTTATTTATTTAGTTATTTATTTATTCTCCTCCAGGGTTATTGCTGGGCTCGGTGCCTGCACCATGAATCCACCGCTCCTGGAGGCCATTTTTCCCCCTTTTGTTGCCCTTGTTGTTGTAGCCTCGTTGTGGTTATTATTATTGCCATTGTTGATGTCGTTCGTTGTTGGATAGGACAGAGAGAAATGGAGAGAGGAGGGGAAGACAGAGAGGGGGAGAGAAAGATAGACACCTGCAGACCTGCTCCACCCCCTGTGAAGCGACTCCCCTGCAGGTGGGGAGCCGGGGTCTCAAACCGGGATCCTTATGCCGGTCCTTGCGCTTTGCGCCACATACGCTTAACCCACTGCGCCACCGCCCGACCCCCGGAATTTATTTTAAAATTAAACTCTATAGATGTAGTGCGACCTTGTAATAGCGAGAGACTTTATTAATTGGGCCAAATTGGATCTTGGCTTTTGAGTCTGTTGTACAAGATGCTGTTTTTATTGGTTGAGTATTTCCTTTGTTGGATATCAGCAGGAAACTAGAATATTTCCAAACCTGCTCTCCCTATGTCCCTGCCTACTCTGGACAGGATAGTGGGAGTAGAGGAGAGAGGTATAAGATTTTCATAGGAACAGGCTAGGCGATGTGGTTTCTTATTAAAACACAGAAAGGCCAGGATGTAGCCCTGCAGTAGAGCTCTTACTTTGCATTATGAGACCTTAGGTACAGTCCCTGACATCACATATATACTCCACTGATACCTCTTATATTAAAAAATATATATTAAGAAAAGTAACTAATTGGATTGTGTGATGTTCTTTGCTGATAACCCTTCTACTACTACTGAAAGGGCTCCTCTGTTTTTAAGTGTTGATACATGATAGATCACTTTATTTTTACTTTTTAGAATATTTTATGTATTCCCTTATTGGATAGAGTCAAAGAGAAACTGACATGGAAGTGGGAGATAGAGACATCTTCACCTTTGGGGCCAAGTGGTGGTGCAGCTGGTTAAACACACGTGTTACAATGTACAAGGACCCAGGTTTAAGCTCCTGGTTCCTGACTCCAGGGGGAAAACTTTGCAAGTGGTGAAGCAGGGCTACAGGTGTCTCCCTGTCTTTGTCTCTGTCTGTCTCCCCCTTCCCTCTCAATTTCTGGCTGTCTCTTTCCAATAAATAAATAAAGATAATAACATAAAAGGAGAGAGAGAGAGAGAGTATTGATTCACCACTCTTGAAGCTTCTCCTCTACAGGAGGGCATCAGGGACTTGAACCTGGATCTTTGTACTTAGTAGCATGTTTATTCAACTAAGTGTGCCAGCACCTGGGTCACTTTAGTGTCTGAACAACTTGGAACAATCTACTGCACAGTAGATTTCTTAGAATTTACTTTTAATGTGAAACGGGGATTTCAGTAACGCTTTTGAGTACAGTTTAGACTGAGCTTCCTAATTTTCAACATTTTTCTTCTTTTTAATGCTTCACCAGGGAATGTAATGAGGATTGGGGTGTGTGTGTGTGTGTGTGTGTGTTTGTGTGTGTGTGTGTGTGTGTGTGTGTGTCACAGAGAGAGACAGATAGATACCATAACTGAGTAACCTTCCCAGCCCAATATTTTTATTTCTGTATACTGAGAGAAAAAGCAGGAGAGAGCTAGTGATAGACAGACACTAAAGTACCGTTTTAAAACCTTTGAGGCTCCTTTGTACTGTCTGTAGTACTTCCATGCGGTGCCAGGATCAAGCCCAGGGCCTTATACGTGACACAGTGTACACTCCACTATCTCCCAGCCCCTCATCATGTCTTCTTAGATTAGGAGTGTTCAGCACTGGCTATAGATATTAGCTATAGTATCTGTATATATAATCTGGCTATAGACACTAGCACATCATTTCCCTTTTGAATTTTATTTATTTCTATTAGTGATTTAATATTGATTTACAAAATTATGAGACACAGGTATAATTCTACTCTGTCCCTACCACCAGAGTCCTGTGTCCCCATTCCCTCCATTGGAAACAACAGTTCTCCCAGAGTCACAGATATGGGTTGACTATTACTGATATAACTATCTATATTTATATATACATTTGCCCATTTCTTCCTATGGTCCTGTCTTCCCTTCTTTCCTAAGTCATACCTACACCTATTACTACGTCCAAATGTCCTTCCTTTTTTCCTCTTCTCTCACTAGGTCTTGGGGTCTTGATAGAACTGGAGTTCAGAACTCTCTAGTCATCTTCTTCTAATATTGCTCCCCCTCTGGGGATATGGATCTGTATTCTTTTGGAGATGCAGAAGGTTGGAGTTCTGACTAGGCCCCCTGTAATTTTTTCTAACCAGGTGTGTCACCACCCAACCCCCTACTTCACTGTGTCTAATGCATGTATGGGTGGTCCTAGTATCTGCTAATGGGTATTAGTGATTAATAACAATCTTAGTGGAGCTGGGCGGTGGTGCAGTGGGTTAAGCACACATAGTAGGAAGCTTAAGGACTAGCTCGAGGATCCTGGTTCAAGCCCCTGGCTCCCCACCTGCGGGGGAGGAGGTCACTTCACAAGTGGTGAAGCAGGTCTGCAGGTGTCTGTCTTTCTCCCTCTGTCTTCCCCGCCTTTCTCAGTTTCTCTCTGTCTTATCTATCCAACACAACAATGGGGGAAAAAGGCCTCCAGGAGCAGTAGATTCATAGTGCAGGCACAGAGCCCCAGCGATAACCCTGGAGGCAAAAAAAAAAAAATTTTTTTTTCACCAACCCTTTGTTTAAAAATAAATAAATAATAAAATTTTAGCTGTGTTCCACTATGAGGGTATTTTGGGATACTAATATTCTTGCTAAATATTTTACCATTATTTCAGAATCTCAAGACGTGAATTTCCAAAATTTGATGCAGAATTGAATATCTCTGATAATTCAGCACTCCCACTCTCAATTCAAGATAAAACATTTATTTTTATCAGACTTCCAGAAGAGGATGCCAGTTCTCAGTTATCAAAAAGTGATCATCGTTCTCGTAAGTACAAACATCTGTAATAGGTAAGATTAAGTATTTCAGTTTTGTAATATAGCTATTAAATGGCCAGTTATAATTGTATTATTCTGATGGCAAAGATAAATATTGGTAGTAAAAACTTAGGCAAATAAGTAAGCTAGTCTACTAGTCCTCAAAAGCAGGCAACCCTAGTGTTGGAAAAACAGTTAAGTGCTTGACACATTCATAGTAAATTAGGCTTGGTAAATATTTATTGAGTGAATAAATAGATAGTGGTGACTTTAGCTTAAAATAAAGCAAGTTCCTGGTAACCCATACTCATTAAGGAGAAGGTATGCCTTAATTAATGAACTTTTCTTTTTATAAGAATTTGAAAAGTGGGAGTTGGGTGGTAGTGCAGTGGGTTAAGCGCAGGTGGCACAAAGCACAAGGACTGGAGTAAGGATCCCGGTTCAAGCCCCGGCTCCCCACTTTGCAGGGGAGTCACTTCACAAGCGATGAAGCAGGTCTGCAGGTGTCTCTCTTTCTCTCCCTCTCTCTATCTCCTCTTCCTTTCTCCATTTTTCTCTGTCCTATCCAACATCATCAATAACTACAACAATAAAACAACAAGGGCAACAAAAAAGAATAAATAAATAAATAAATAAAAGAATTTGAAAAGTAAACATTAGTTATTTTTGAGCATATGTTGTGGGGGGAGGGAAAGAGTGACTATTAAACTGTTGTTGAGTTCCTAATAGTTTTTTAAAAACTCACATGCATTTTTCCCCCCATGAGTGGAGACCCTGTTCTATGATAATAAATGAAACAGTTTTATCTGTAAGCTTTTTCTCTTCTATGTGACCAGTCTCAATTCCCTTGGATTCATCTTCACTTATTTTTGACCATATTCCTTTTGCCTTTCTAAGTGGGATCATATAAATGCAAAGTAACCTATTGTTGTTTCTTGTTTCCCCTGTGGGTTATAGAAATTATCTGAGGGGCAGGCGGTGGCACACCTGATTAAGTGCACACACACATTACTATGCATGAGGACCAAGGTTTGAGATCCCACTCTACCCGCAAGGGGCAGGGAATGCATCACAAATGGCGAGGCAGGCCTATAGATGTCTTTCTTTCTCAATTTCTGTCTATCCTGTCAAATATAAAAAGGGAAAAAGAAAAGAAAAATGGCCACTGGAAGTGGTGGAACTGTTGTACAGGCACCAAGCCTCAGCATAACCCTGATGGCAATTAAAAAAAAGAAGAAAAAAGTTTATTTCTATATTTATTAGAAAAAAATTGAATGAACACATGAGTAAACATTTCTCTGTACTCTTCCTCTTTGCACTTCCCTAAGACAGTTCTTTTATTTTTTTTTCTTTATTGGGAGATTAATGGTTTACAATTGACAGTTTACATGTGTAACATTTCCCAGTTTTCCACATAACAATACAACCCCCACTAGGTCCTCCTCTGCCATCATGTTCCAGGACCTGAACCCTCTCCCTCACCCCAGAGTCTTTTACTTTGGTGCAATACGCCAATTCCAGTCCAAGTTCTGCTTAGTGATTTCCCTTCTGAACTTGTTTTTCAACTTCTGTCTATGAGTGAGATCGTCCCAATATTCATCCTTTTCCCTAAGACAATTCTACAAAGGTCATGCACAATAGTAAGAGCTTGGGTGTTTATCCTTTCAGACCTTGTAGTATCTACTACAAGCATACATTACTTATTTTTACATAATCAGATTATAAGATGCATATTGTTTTGTGGCTTGGTTCTTATTAAACATACTGTGACTAATAGCTGATGATTACTCTCATATGTGTGCTAGTAGGTGCTTGTATAGATGAAGAACATGAGACTCAGATGTTTATATAACTTGCTATTGTTGCCACTCCGTTTAGATCTGCAGAAGCCGTCATTTTATTCTGACATTATTTACACTAATGAGAATGCACATAAAAAAAGTCACCTGTTTCAGAATGGTAGCAGAGCTCAGCTAATGCTGCTTTTCTACCTTAATTAAGGACTTCTGTTGGAAAATTAGTCTCTTTTTTAAGTGAATTGAATAAATATTCCTTCAAGAGGCATATAGTTCTTTTCCATTAATAACTGAGTAAGTTATACTCACTATTGCTATGTACAGGGACTGAAGATGGGCTTCAGAGCTGGGCTAGAAATGCAGAGGTGTTAAAAGGGAATACTTTTCAATCAATGCAATGCAATGTACTTATTGATCTGTGAAATGTATAGAGAGTGAACAAAACCAGGGTTCAGAAGAGCACCATTATGCACTGTACAAGAAATAATACTCTGAGATTTTTGGAAATTTTTGTACTACAAGGCCAAGAGTGGGCTGGGGTTGAGCTGAATCTTGGTTGTTTTTTTTAGTGATAATCCTAGTTTCATGGGATGGGGGGAGGGTGGAGAATGAAGGATTTTATGAACAGTTAGCCCCCCTCTTTTTTTTCCTTAGGGTTTTTCATTTCCTTATGACTCATTTACTGTGAGACAGTCTTACAGAAACCTGGGATATTGTTACTCTTGTTTCTCTTGAGAACTGTTAGCAGTTTTTTTTTAATTTTTAAAAATATTTATTTATTCCCTTTTGTTGCCCTTGTTGTTTTTATTATTATAGTTATCATTATTGTTGTTATTGTTGGATAGGACAGAGAGAAATGGAGAGAGGAGGGGAAGTCAGAGGGGGAGAGAAAGATAGACACCTGCAGACCTGCTTCACTGCTTGTGAAGTGACTCCCCTGCAGGTGGGGAGCTGGGGGCTGGAACCTGGATTCTTACGCTGGTCCTTGGCGCTTTGCGCCACATGCGCTTAATCTGCTGTGCTACCACCCGACTTCCATGCTAGCAGTTTTGTTATGTTGCTAAGAGAGGTTAGAGGAAGCTGCTTCCCAGTGCTGTGGACATGAAATTATAAGGCTTAGCAACCTGTCTGCCAGTGTATTATGCTTCCAGTATTTTTGACATTTTGGTCATTTTTATCTATCAATGGATCTATCCAGATGTAATCTTATCTAAGGTCAAAAAAGAGCTGTAGGTTATTCACAGAGTATCCAGTAGGGAATTGACTTGGGCATTCCTAAAATGGATACTAAAAGTAACCTTTTAGTTTATTCAGTCTAGGGATCCTCAGGACAAGACAACTGTGATTGGGATGAAGGGGTGGGGAATTGTGGTGTTTTGGGATTAGCTATTTTTCCAACCATTTGGAGAAGTATCCTAAAACTTTATGCTAGAGGGCAGAGGATAGATAGCATAATGGTACAAACAGACTCTCATGCCTGAGGCTCCGAAGTCCCAGTTTCAATCCCTTATGTCACCATAAGCCAGAGCGGAACAAGCAAATAAATAAGTAAAATAACAACAACAACAATAATAAAAGGCTTTATGCTGGTATGTACCAGTTAAATTTCTGCTCAAATGGTAATTTACTACTGGTACTGATTATCACTTAAGACAGAAAGAATGTCCTACATTAGTAATTTGGTTGCTTATTTTGTTCTCTTGCTATTATTTTAAATTCAGCATTTACAAGCTGTCAGTAAGTCAGTGTGATTTTTCTACAAATATAAGACGCCCCTGGCTAGTGATTAGCTTCTCTGTTGAGGGCAATAGTCTGGAACCTATTTTTCTCTTGGTCTGGCTGAGGCACTGTATGGATGTCAGGAATGAAGTTGATGTTCCTCAGTTGATCTTTGTCTTCTATTTGGTGAGGTGTTTTTTCAGTGTCCCTCCACCCCCAACCTCCACATACACACCAGCAAGGATTTTTAAATAGTCTCTCTCTTAAAAACAGTGTTTAAATTAGTGCTTGCTTCTGTTAATTTTTTCTCTCTTAAATTACCAGATTTATATTCTGCGGTAACAACTTTACTCAAGGAAGAGGACCTCAAAGATGCAAAAACATCACAATTTATTGCCTTTAGAAAGTAAAGCATTTACAATATTCTTGTGTGTGTGTGAGTGTGTGTGTATGTTTCTAGTCTTAACTTCTTAACTTATTGGCTAGGGAGATAGCATAACGGCTATGCAAAGAACCTCCATGCCTGAGGCTCTGAGTTCCTAGGTTCAATCCTCAGCATCACCATAATAAGCCAGAACTGAGCAGTACTCTGGTTTATAAAATAATAATAAGGGGGGGGGCTGGGCCATGTGCACAGCAAGTTAAGTGCACATGGTGCAAAGTGCGCTGACCAGAGCACAGATCCCAGTTTGAGCCCCAGATTCCCACCTGCAGGGGGGTCATTTCATAAGCGGTGAAGCAGGTCTGAAGATGTCTATCTTTCTCTCCCCCTCTCTGTCTTCCCCTCCTCTCATGATTTCTCTCTGTCCTATCCAACAATAGCAGTGACAACAATAAAAATAATAATAATGACAACAAAAATGGGAGAAAATGGCCTCTAGGAACAGTGGATTTGTAGTGCAGGCACAGAGCCTCAATGATAACCCTGGAGGCAAAATAATAATAATTTATTAATATCAACATTATTGGATGCATTATTACAATACTGACATTAACAGGATACATCACTGTTGCTTCTCTTATTTTGTTGTGATTATATGTTAGATATGGTGGAGGCCAGTTTCTCAACAGGAAGCTTTCTTCCAAGTAGTTTATTTGGGAACACTCGGAAGGTTTGTGTTATGATAAAAATTACAAAATACCTCCTCCTGGAGAAAGTGTTGGAAACTTCTCATGGTATCCAGGGCATCATAATTATTGATAACAAAAATAAGCACACAACAGGTGCCATAGAGCTGACCCTGGCATTTCCATGTGTTTCAGACAAGACTGTGATATCATCAATGCCTGCTGTTGCAAGCACTACACAGGCCATCTGATCAAGTGAGTGTTTCAAAAAAAAAAAGGGAGGGGGACCTTTGAGGATTGCCCTACTTTGTTTTGCAGTTCTTTGTTTGTTTTGACATTTGGTACCTGCTGCCAGGTCCCATCCCCGCCCCCTCCCCATCTTTTGTGATATATAATCTCTCCCATAAGGTATATTACCTATCCTTAGGAATGTAAGTTTTGGTAGTCAGTGTAATAGTAAAACTAAAGGGTGCAGTCTCCCCCGTGGTTTCTAGATTGGCCAGCTCTAGCTTCTCCAAGATGAGTGTAGGAAACGTGGGAGGACTTTTACAAATTGTGTCCAAGCACCTTTGCAAAAGGATGGCTGCGGAGAGCACCTCAGTGGCCATCCATCAGAGTAATATGAGTGTAGAAATGTCCCTCTGTTTACACAGAGAAAGAATGAACTCCCTTTTCTTGCCTTTATCAACACAGACTATCATTGAGTATCATGAACCTTGGGGTGTGTAAGTTACAGGAGAAGTGCCTTATGTGTTGAGGGAAGAGAGACAAAAAAAAAAAAAAAAAAAAAGTCAGGTAGTCTAACGAAGGCCTAAAAAGGATGAAGTGTCTCTTCTGGATCCCAGTAACTGTACTATTGGACAGGTAACTTTGTTTTCCTTATACATTAGGAAAGGATACTTAACACACAGTTTCCCTTATAGACTTGTAAGGTTGAAATGAAGTGTAATACACCTAACACGGTTAGTGTTAGAGTAGCTGGTAAATCACTAGCGTTTATTCAGTTTACTGCTGTTATCCTGGTGTAGTGTGATAATTATTTTACAGTAGAATTTTTTATTTATTTTACAGTAGAATTTTGTGTAAGTGCCACATGAGCTGAAATGGGCTTACTGATAGGAGATCTTAGAAAGGAAAGATTACATTTAAAAAAATAGACTCAGGGAGCCGAGTGATGATGAACCTGGTGAGTGCACTTGTTACAATGTAGAAGGACCCTGGTTCAAGCCCCTGGTCTCCACCTTCAGAGGAAAAACTTTGAGAGCATTAAAACTGTATTGCAGGGGGTCGGGCGGTGGCGCAGTAGGTTAAGCGCACGTGGCGCAATGCGCAGGGACCGCGTAAGGATCCCGGTTCGAGCCCCCGGCTCCCCACCTGCAGGGGAGTCGCTTCACAGGCGGTGAAGCAGGTCTGCAGGTGTCTATCTTTCTCTCCCCCTCTCTCTGTCTTCCCCTCCTCTCTCCATTTCTCTCTGTCCTATCCAACAACAAAGCAACGTCAACAATGGCAATAATAACCGCAACGAGGCTGCAACAAGTAGGGCAACAAAAGGGGAAATCCATCCCCAGGAGCGGTGGATTCATGGTGCAGGCACTGAGCCCAGCAATAACCCTGGAGGAAAAAAAAAAAAAATGTATTGCAGGTGTCTCTTCTCCCTATCTCCCTGTCCCCACTCAGTTTTTCCCTATTCTACCCAATAAATAAGATTTAAAATAAATAAATATTGGGTTGTTGGAAAAGCCATGATATTTCTCTGTGTATTTCTATGCAAAAATGTGCCATGACTTTTCCAATAACCTAATAAAAATAAAAAGTCAATTCAGATTGTTGACAACTTTTTTTTTTTTTTTTGGCAGGGAAGCTGTATTTCTTTATTTTTCTTTTTTTTTTTCTTTATTTTTTATTAAAGAAAGGATTAATTAACAAAACCATAGGGTAGGAGGGGTACAACTCCACACAATTCCCACCGCCCAATCTCCATATCCCACCCCCTCCCCCGATAGCTTTCCCATTCTCTATCCCTCTGGGAGCATGGACCCAGGGTCATTGAGGGTTGCAGAAGGTAGAAGGTCTGGCTTCTGTAATTGCTTCCCCGCTGAACATGGGCGTTGACTGGTCGGTCCATACTCCCAGTCTGCCTCTCTCTTTCCCTAGTAGGATGGGTCTCTGGGGAAGCTGAGCTCCAGGACACATTGGTGGTGTCTTCAATCCAGGGAATGTTGACAACTTTTAGAATATAGAGGAAAGAAGCAACATCAACTTTGATGTCAAGATTTCTAACTTTGAAAAAATTTATCTGGGAAATGTCATTGAGTTTGAGAGCTATAAAAAAGCATCAGATCATAACTGTGGGAGCCTGATTTCTTTGTGATCTTTGGACAACAAAAGTGAATTAAAAAGAGTGGGGAAATTATTTTGAGAATTGGATTGGACCTGACTAGGAGTTAATGTTTGAACAAAATAGAATGGAAAAAATTCCAGACTTTCATAATGTGTTATTATTTTCTATCCCAGAGACCACCGGAATAGATTTGAATTTGGAATTGATGATAAAATTTGTTGTACCAGGAATGCATATCTTTCAGACTTACTCCCTGGAAATACCCTTAGTAGTCAACAAAATAATGACCTAGAGGCCAGTGGTAAAGACTTTAATGCTACTCCACAAGGTTCTACTAATAGTAAACATGACTTTGAAAGTGGTCTTCGTCTCTGCAATGGAGAAATATTTTTCATAACAAATGTAAGTGATACATCTGAACCTCTTAGAGATGTATTTGAGCTTTTTATTACACTAGGATTGATTCAGAATGTGTTATACCAGCATCAGTTGTCCTTCTTTCATTAAAAAGAAAATCCACCTTACTTATTTTTATTTTATTTTATTATTTTATTTTTTTGTTCCCAGGGTTATTGCTAGGGCTCAGTGCCAATCCACTGCTCCTGGTGTCCATTTTTTCTGTTGTTGTTGTTATTTATTTATTTTACCAGAGCACTGTTCAGCTCTGGTTTATGGTGATGCAGGGGATTGAACCTGGGACATTGGAGCCACAGGCATGAGAGTCTCTTTGCATAATCATTGTGCTATCTACCCCCCCATTCCTGTTATTGTTGTTGCTGCTACTGTTGTAGTTGGATGGACCAGAGAGAAATCAGTAGAGATGGGGAAGACAGAGATGGGGAGAGAAAGATAGACACCTGCAGACCTGCTTCACCTCTTGTGAACTGACCCCCCCGTCCCCCGTGCAGGTGGGGAGCCAGGGACTCAAACTGGGATCTTTGTGCCAGTCCTTGTGCCTTGCGCTATGTGTGCTTAACCCAGTGCGCTACTGCCAGACCCCCATTTTTATTTTAATGAGAGAAAGATATATAGAGAAAGACTGGAGAGCACTGCTGAGCTCTGGCTTGTGCTTGTCCTAGGGACTGAATCTGGGACTCTGCAGTCTCAGGCAAGAAGTCTTTTGTATAAATATTATGCTGTCTCCCCATCCCCTCTTTTTATAATTTATTAATGATATTGCGTATATCTTGTAAGGAATATACAACAAGGGCAAAAAAAAGGAAAATAATTTTTTTAAAGGTTTAGATTTTGTCATAGAAAGACAATAATAGACTATTCTCTACAGAATCAAATTAAGGTTAGGTTTTAAGGGCTAAAAACTTTCACTTGTCAAGATATTTGCATATGTATGTATTCAGTTTGTGCTTAAGTATAGATTTTAAGCCTCTTTAACAACTTTTAGCTACTCAATGAATATACATACTATTTTCTTTATAAAATAAGTAAAGAGATAAACTCTCTTCTCTCTCTATGTATATATCTATGCATTTGTATGTAAACATACACAATTATTGTTTTGGTGATAGGATATAACTGATGTAACTTTTGGAAGGAAAAGAATTGTGACCATTAGTAATATGGCTGGCTTGGAAGTAACTGTGGACTTTGAGAAGCTGTTACGCTACTGCCATATAAAACATGCCTGGGCACGAACTATTCACACTTTTCAGGTAAGAATGAATTTTGGGGCATGGAGGTGGCTTAGTGGTAGAGTTCATGACTTTCCTATGGGGAGCCCTGGGTTTGGTAGCCAACACAGCATAGAATGAAGTGCTCTGGTCTTTCTACTTTGTAATTAAAATAAATAAATAAATAACCGATTTAAAAAAAAGAGAGGGGGAAGGGGGGGTAGCATAATGGTTATGCAAAACAAATTCTCATACCTGAGGCTTGGATGTTCCAGGATCAATCGCCCATACCATCATTATCCAGAGCTGAACAGTGTTGTGGTCAAAACAAACAAAACAAAACACCACCAACAAAAACACACTTTCAATACAACTATTTAGATAGCTTTTGCCAAACATGGAGTTCCTAGTATTATTATTATTTTCTTAATTAGAGAACGAAATATACAAAGATAGGGAAAACACTATATAGACATTAATCTTTTGCTCTTTTCTTGCTTCCTTCAGACCTTGCTTTATTTTCTTTGAGGCCCCTTCTGTCAGGCAAAGCATTGTCCTTTTGTTTCTGCCACCAGTATCACTTGGCATGACAATGATCTTAATTAAAAGTGTTTGTTTTGGGTCTTTGTTGACCTAGATTTTGATTTGGGAAAAAACAAAATGCCATCTATACAGATATGTATACATGTAAACACAAATACCATATATATGTGTACACACACACACACAGACACACACACATTTCCCCCACCAACCAGGGACTTTACTGCTCTGAGCTGATTTTTTTCAAGTAGAGTACAGAGAGAAATAGACACCACAGCACCGAAATCTCATTGTAACGGGAACTGGGCTCAAACTTGGGTTGAATGCATAGCAAAGCAGGCACACTGCCCAGGTGAACTATCTTACTGGACTGTTGCTGACTTTCTTGCATCTTCTTAAACTTCTTGCCTGAAGCATTTCCCTCCCCTCACTCAGACCTTCTCACCTCCTCAGAAGTGACTTCAGTTCTGGATTTGTCTACTGCTAGAAACAAGGAGTATTAGAATGTTTGTATTTTTGCAGTTTTGCTTTTTTGTTTGTTTACTGAGCTTTATTGGGATATAATTTGAATATGAATTTTAACTACAGCATTAGATGAATTTTGACACGTCTCCCCCACCCCTTCCTCTATAAGGCAACTGGTACTTTATCCGTGAATCACTCTAAGAAATTGCCTCTAAGAAATCACTGTCGGCACAATACTGTTAGTTATATGCTTTTTTTTTTTTTTTTTTTTAGAATTCAGCAGTTTCTCTATAAGTGTACTTTTTTCTGTCACAGAATCTAATTCTAGAACCATCTTGTGTTTGATGCAGCTTGCTTTTAAACTCTATTTTTAATGCTCTTGAATCCTCAAAAGTTATGTGTGACTATTAACTTGTTTCCTTGTTTTGAGTTTTCTGGTGTAGGTTTGTTATTTAATGACTAAGCTACATCAACTTACATTTTTTGTTTGTTTATGGAGATAGGGTCTCATGTGGGTGATTTCACTACTCTGGTCACAGCAGTGGAGCAATGGAAACTTCTGGTGGGACTGGGTGGGGGCTCACCTGGTTGAGTGCGCAGGTTACAGTGCACAAGGGTTCAGGCCCCCAGTTCCCACCTGCAGGGGAAGAAGCTTTGTGAGTGGTGAAGCAGTGTTGGCAGGTGTCTCTCTGTCTCTCTCCCTCTCTATCTCCCCCTACCCTCTTGATGTCAGACTGCCTCTATCCAATAAATAAATAAAGATAATTAAAACCATAAAAAGGGGAGTCGGGCGGTGGCTCAGCAGGTTAAGCGCACGTGGCACAAAGCGCAAGGACTGGTGGAAGGATCCCAGTTTGAGCCGCTGGCTCCCCATCTGCAGGAGAGTCGCTTCACAGGCGGTGAAGCAGGTCTACAGGTGTCTCTCTTTCTCTCCCCCTCTCTGTCTTCCCCTCCTCTCTCCATTTCTCTGTTCTATCCAACAATGATGACATCAATAACAACAACAATAAAACAACAATGGCAACAAAAGGGAATAAACAAATAAATATATATATATAAAACTCTTTAAAAAACATAAAAATAAACATCCTCTCGTGCTGTAGTACTTCCCGTGTGGTGCTGAGTGCTCAGACATACACTATGTGCATGGAACATAAGTCCCATACCCTGTGAGCCATCTCTCTAACCCGTGACTTAGATGTTTATGTATGTTAGTACCCCAGGTTAGGCGCACAAAGTGCAAAGTGCAATGATCTGCAAAAGTATCCTGGTTTGAGCCCCTAGTTCCCCATCTGAAGAGGGTGTGCTTTGCAAGTGGTAAAGCAGGTCTGCAGGTGTCATTCTCTTTCCCCTCTCTGTCTTCCCCTCCTCTCTCAATTTCTTTGTCCTATCCAACAACAATAGCAACAGCAACAATGGAGAAGAACACGGCAGCCAGGAGCAGTGGATCCATAGTGCAGGCACTGAGCTCCAGCTCCCTGGAGGCAATAAATAAATAAATAAATAAATAAATAAATAAATGAGTCGGGGGGGGTAGCGCAGCGGGTTAAGCACAGGTGATGTAAAGTGCAAGGACGTCATAAGGATCCTGGTTCGAGTCCCCGGCTCCCCACCTGCAGGGGAGTCGCTTCACAAGCAGAGAAGCAGGTCTGCAGGTGTCTATCTATCTATCTCTCCCCCTCTCTGACTTCCCCTCTTCTCTCCATTTCTCTCTGTCCTATCCAACAACAATGGCATCAATAATAACTACAACAATAAAACAACAAAGGCAACAAAAGGGAATAAATAAATAAATATTAAAAAGTAAACATTACTATAAATAAATAAAGAATAAAGGGGCCAGGAAGATAGTTAAGCATTAAAGATCAGAACTGGTGCCAACAGCCCCAGGAGTCCCAGGCATAACTCCCCAAATCACCAAGTACCAGCGTTGATGAGTAGTACCCTAGCCTGTCTCATAAAATTAAGTAGGTCTCTTAAAACAGAGCTATAAGTATGGAGAGACAGTTCATTGGGTAGGGCGAATGCCTTGCCATGCACACAGCCCAGGTTCAAACTCAGTAACACATGGGAATGCCCTCAACCTGGGGGCAGCTTCAGTGCTATGGTATCTCTCTTTCTGTCCATCTCAATGAAAAAAATGACCTGGGATCTTTAAAATTGTACATTGGCAAGACCCCACCTCCACAGGAAAAGAGAGCCAGCTGAGTATCATATTAGAAGGTGGCAATAGCTATGGAGAGGCTGTGGGAGTGGGATGCAGTTGTAATTGAAATAGGTGGTCAGGCTGGGCATCATTGAGATGGTGACAAGTATCTCCCAGGTATTTGTAAGAAGAGTATTATAGCGACAGGGAATAGCAAAGACCAAGGATTCAAAGGTGACGACCTTTCTGGCATATTTGAGAGTCAGGAACAACAAGGAGACCAGTGTGGGAGAGTATCAGGAGTGAGGTATGGCTGGCTGAGAAGTGGGGTGGAAGGATAGGGATAGAAGTCACCTCCTAGAGTCTTCTAGGACTGCAGTATGCAACATGGTAGGCAAATCTGACTTGCTGTTTTTGTATATACAGGTCTTATTGGAACATAGCCATATTCACTTACATATTGGATACAGCTGTTCTTATATTACCAAGGATAGTTCCAATACAGACCCTCTTTCTTGCCTATCATGGAAAAAGATTTTGACACCCACCCCACTAAGGTCCATGTAGCCTTTCAGATTTTAAATCTTTAAAAGCATAGAGAGTAGTAATGGTTTGTGACTATGTATACCAGCTGTGGAATTTTACAACTTAGAGAATTGGAACTTAGGTCTTTCCAAGTAAATGTACAAACTTGAAGAAGCTTGATTCTAAAGATTCCAAAAAACTTAAAATGACAGGTTAGTAAGGTTAAGGTAGGCACTCACATCTTGCTTCGTAAATAACGCCTTTGACTAGCGTTTTAATCATTCATTCCACACAACACTGGGTAAACAGCAATGAACAGTGAGACCCGAGCCAGCCTTCACAGAGCTCACAGTCCTCTGAGAGGCATATTTAAGAAGGCAGATATGAGTACTCCAGCTGGGAAAAGTTCTGTGATGAGAAAATCCATGTAGAAAAGTGGGCAGATGCTGGGAGATAGCTCAGCTAGGTACTTATACACATCACTTTGCCTGAGGCTTGGGCTTGATTGCAAACACTGCTATTCCCCATGAATAGCAGTAAGGAAACTTAAAGGTGGAGCAATGCTTTGATATCTCTCATAGAGAAATTGAGTCTGAGAAGCCACTCAGCAATATCGTGTGTGTGTGTGTGTGTGTGTGTGTGTGTGTGTGTGTGTGTGTGTGTGTGTGTGTGTGTGTGTGTGTGTCCCTCAGCTCATTACTTGCTGTATTATTAACACCAGCATGAGCCAGGTGGAGGCCATGATTTGGGGAGAGCAGGCTGATCACAGAGGAGTTCCCTGGGCCTGATGGAGCTTGGTACCCAGGTAGGCTAAGGGGAGGAAGGTGGCGGGGAGGGGAGCCGGCTGGCTCCAGAGGGTTAGATGAACAATGTGAAGGGCTAAGACTTTGAGAGCCTGGGAGCCAGTAGTGGGTTTTCATCTGAGTCTGGGTTTGGATTTATATTTTATAAATATCAACGTGGCTGCTGTGTGAACAGAGGATTACATCGTGTGAGCTCAGGGAGATTGACTTTGAGGCCATTACACAAATTGCATATATTACAATGATAAAGAACTCTGCTAACTGTAGGTAGTTTAAGTAAGTATACACTTTGTATACTGAGTATAGTTTAAATAAGTACACACTTTGGAGATGCTAGGTGAGAAAAGGCAAATGTACCCTTTTATTTTGCCTCCTTCCTTCTATTCTTTTTCTTTTCTTTTTTTTTTTTTTTTTTGAAGATTTTATTTATTAACGAGAAAGACAGGAGGAGAGAGAAAGAACCAGCCATCACTCTGGTACATGTGCTGTAGGGGATTGAACTCAGGACCTCAAGGTTGAGAATCCGGTGCTTTATCTACTGGACCACTTTCCGCACTATTTTACTTCTCTTATTCCGTGTGTTTTAATTTTGTTCTTTATTGAATCAGTTTATGTTACATACCCAATTTATGTATATACACACACACAGTTTTTTTAGTCTTTGTTTTCAAAATAGTATGTCAGTTATCTCCATATAGGCATATAAGTATACAGGGGCCAGGTGGTGGCACACCTGTTTAGGTGCACCTTACAATGCACAAGGACCAGGGTTCGAACCTCCAGTAACCACCTGCAGGGGGAAAGCTTCTCAAGTGGCGAAGCAGTGCTGTAGGTGTCTCTCTGTCTCTCCCTCTTTATCACCCCTTTCCCTCTTGATATCTGGCTGTCTCTATCAAATAAATAAAAAGATAAAAAAATTTTAAAAGTATACAAGTAGTTCATACTTTTATTCTTTTTTTTTTTTTTTTAAATAGTTCCATGTCCCATCCACTCCATTGGAAGCTTCCCTGTTTAATTATTCTGGGAGCATGGACACAGGATCATTAGGGGGTGCAGAGTGTGGGTGTTCTGGCTTCTGTAATTGCTTCTCTACTGGACATGGACATTGGCAGGTTGAACTATACCCCACAGCTTGTTTCTTTCTTTATTTTTTTTTTAACTTTTTATTTATTTATTTATTCTTTTCTCTTTTTTCTTTTTAATTGGGGAATTAATGTTTTACATTCAATAGTAAGTACAATAGTTTGTACATGCATAACATTCCCCAGTTTCCCATATAATAATACAACCCCCACTAGGTCCTCTGAATCCTTCTTGGACCTGTATTCTCCCCACCCACCTACCCCTACCCCAGAGTCTTTTACTTTGGTGCAATATGCCAATTCCATTTCAGGTTCTACTTGTGTTTTCTTTTCTGATCTTATTTTTCAACTTCTGCCTGAGAGTGAGATCATACCATATTCATCCTTCTGTTTCTGACTTATTTCACTTAACATGAATTTTTCAAGGTCCATCCAAGATCGGCTGAAAACAGTGAAGTCACCATTTTTTACAGCTGAGTAGTATTCCATTGTGTATATATACACCACAATTTCCTCAGCCACTCATCTGTTGTTGGACATTTGGGTTGCTTCCAGGTTTTGGCTATTACAAATTGTGCTGCCAAGAACATATGTGTACACAGATCTTTTTGGATGGATATGTTGTGTTCCTTAGGATATATCCTCAGGAGAGGAATTGCAGGATCATAGAGTAGGTCCATTTCTAGCCTTCTGAGAGTTCTCCAGACTGTTCTCCACAGAGGCTGGACCAATTGACATTCCCACCAGCAGTGTAAGAGGGTTCCTTTGACCCCACACCCTCTCCAGCATTTGCTGCTGTTACCTTTTCTGATGTATGACATTCTCACAAGAGTGACGTGGTATCTCGTTGTCTTTATTTGCATTTCTCTGACAATCAGAGACTTGGAGCATTTTTCATGTGTTTCTCGGCCTTTTGGGTCTCTTCTATGGTGAATATTCTGTCCATGTCCTCCCCCCATTTTGGGGTGGGGTTATTTGTTGTCTTGTTGTTGAGTTTGGCAAGCTCTTTATATATTTTGGTTATTAAACTCTTGTCTGATGTGTGGCATGTAAAGATCTTCTCCCATTCCCACAGCCTGTTTCTATCTTTCCCTAGTGAAGAGTTGAAGTTCTGAGACACATTGGTCAGGTCATCTGCCTAGGGAAGTCAGGATAGAATAATAGTAGCTTCTGCAACTTTAATATCGTTCAGATTTGTTGTCGTTACATAAGTTGCAGTGGGGAAAGCACATTTACACACAAAGCCATACAATCATTTCAAACTCTTTCACTAAGGGCGATTGAGCCTGCAGTCTTTAAAGTTTATGACTGTGTTTCTACAAGCCAGCTGTGGCTCTGTGAGACCTGAACTTGGCAGACTAATTAGAAAGCACAAGTCCTTGGGCAATGACTAAAATGGAGCTTTCAAGGTAGATTAATATGAGTACTATGACCAGGTGGAAGGTGTCTGGGAGCACCTGGAGGACCTGGCTGTCTCCCTCCCCCCAGCCCTTTCAAAGCCCTGAACCATTGTACTCTAGTAACTCTGGATCCTTCCTACTCAGGGGTCAGAGGAATGCACCATTGTCTATGTGGTGGGGCAGGCAGGCCGCCAGCACTGGCAGCACGTTTACACCGCGGTGACCAGGGGCCGCTGCCGAGTGTACGTCATTGCAGCAGAGTCTCAGCTCCGGAACGCAATTACCAGACACAGCATTCCTAGAAAAACACGTCTAAAACACTTTCTGCAAAAGGAACTTTCCATGAGCTCAGTGGTTCCTGAGGCTCCAGCAGCTCCGTCAGACTTTGCATCCCTGCCAAAGAGCTCAGGGGACTCCAGAGGCTCCTTCAGCACACAGCTGCCAGCGTGGCCACCCCCTGCAGCCACAGCTGCCATGATGCTCAACGGTAGCCCCGGAAGCCAGGCCTTTGCAGACACACAGAGATTCTCTTCTTCCCAGGAAGTGGGTACAGATGTACAGAATTCGCCAACATCTCGAGGATCCAAAAGAACTGGTGGCATTGATGTAGATGAGAGCCCAAGCAAAATCCTTATGGTAGGAATGGCATGCTCATGGGCTCCTATTTTATTTCAGTATTGCTGGTGCAAAGTACCTATATGCATATGAACTTTTTTTTTGCCACCAAGGTGTGCCAGCACTATGAATCTACTGCTCTGAGTAGTTGCTTTTTTTTTTTTTTTTCTAATTTTTACTAGGACAGAGACAAATTGAGAGAGGAGGGGGAGATAGGGAGAAGGAGAGAAAGATAGACGCCTGAAGGCCTGCTTCACCACTGCATTCCCTGCAGGTGGGGGATGGGGGCTTGAACCTAGATTCTTGCACTTGGTAATATGTGTGCCTAGCTGAGTGTGCCACTGCTTGCCCACCCCACCCCCCTTTTTAATAGAGACAGAAATTGAGAGGGAAGGAAGGAGAAGGAGTGGGAACAAGTGACACCTGCAGTATTGTTTCACTGTTTGTGAAGCTTCTGCCCTGCAGGTGGGGACAGGGGCTCACACATTCAGGTGAAGCCAGTCACCATTGAGACTGAGAAGCCTCCCAAGGAAGAGATTTTATCGGGAAAGTGAGAAAAGCAAAGAATGTTGGGGGCAAGTTTTTTTTTTTATTCTCCCCTCTCCTAATTGGTTGTAGGATCACTGCTGATTTTAAACTTGTCTGTACTCTAGATCCACTCATTGATAAGGAATTTCCATTTTAGCAAAACAAGACAGAGCACCTTGTCTTTAATCTTAATATTCTTCTGTTGCCATCTTGAACACTTGATTTTAAAATAAGGGCCCAAGGCCTGCCAGGTTAAGTAATGGTTCTTACCTCTACCTTTAGACTTATTTGCTCATTTTGCAGGCTAGTACTGGAGCTGTGTACAGGGGATGCCACAGGAAGCCAAAACAAACAGGACTTTACAGATTGCTAATGGTTGATTGCTCTCTTCTGTTCTTCCAAAAGGTGGGGGTGGGGGTGAGGGCTGGTCTGCTTTTTAGAGAAGGAGCTAGACATCTATCCAGCAGGCTGAATACATTTTGTACAAAAGTAACTTTATTTTTATTGTTCTAACAGGTGGAAGAACCATCTCCACAAGTGTCTTCCAGACTTCAGAATTTGAGACTAAACAGTTTAACTCCAAGGCAACTTTTCAAATCCACACATAATCAAGGAACGTGATTTTATTTCAGGTTGTTCAAACTAATTGTCTTATGAGTTCCCCCTACTCAACACAAAATGAACATCATTGCTTCAGAGTGTCAAGATAAAAGAGAAAGTGAAGTTTCATTTTAAGGTGTTTGTATTTGTGGATGTTTTTAATTCATTTGATCAAAGAAAACTGATTTCACCATTTGTCATCATGAGAACTGATAGTACTGGACACAAAAGGAGAAGATATATCCCAACCAATTTAAAAAAACACTTTATTTTTATGCCATCCCCTTATGAATTTCTGTGATCACTGTTGGTGACCTGTGTCAGTGGGTTGAAGCAATGGTAAAGATATCCTTTGAATGTACTGACACACTCTCTCTCTCTCTCTCTCTCTCTCTCTCTCTCTCTCACACACACACACACACACATTCCTTCACTATACTATTCAGCTGTTGGCTTATGGTGGTGTTGGGGAATGGACCTGGGAACTTGAATACCTCAGGCATGGAATTCTTTGTACATAACCACTAGACTATAACCCCCCCCCCCCATCACATTTGTTTCATTAACAGTTTCCTTCTGGGAAGTAAATGGTCATCTTACAAGTCCACTTCATACTCCACTTCATTGCTGTTTACCTCACCTGGGACTTCTTATGGGGAATTTCTTTTGAGCTGGGAGCACACTGTTTTTGATTCTGAGATGTAATTGAAGTATAGCCATATATATATATATATATGTATATATATATATGTATATATATATATATATATATATATATACATATATATATATATGTTTAGCATGCAGTGTATTGATTCGGTACACTTAAATATTGCAATACCGTTACCACTGCAGTTAGCTGGCACCTCCATCATGTCTCACAATTATTTATTTGGAAGCACATTCTGATGTACTTGGAATATTACATCATTACCTTAGGAAGTCCCTCCCCCTTCCTCTCCAGATCAATGTGTATTTTTTAGAGTTGTTTTTTCGTTAAATGATTAAAAAGGTGTATTTCCACTTAGGAAAAGCTACCCCAGTCTTAAAAATCACCTCATAGGGGTCTCTGTCTCTCTATCTCCTCTTCTATATTTCTGGCTGTCTGTATCCAATAATTAAATAAATATAATAGAGATTTTAATATAAATAAAATCTTTAAAAATTACATTGATAAAATTCACTTATCACTCATCCATGAAAAGTGCAGAGCACACAAGTCAGTGGCCTTTAGTACATTGAGAGCCATTCAGCACTGCAAGGCAGTTTGCACATTCTAACCACCTTCTCCTGTCAAATAAGCCCTGTGCCCCTAAGCTCTAATTCTCTCATCCCCAGACAACTACAAGCCTGCTTTGTCTCTTACTGATTTGCCTTTTCTGGATCTTTCATATAAATGGAATCATGCAATAGGTCGTCCTTGGTTACTGACTGCTTTGACTTAGTATAATATTTTCAGACTTCATGCTGTTCCATGTATGAACATTTCATCGCTTTTATGATTTTTATTAGTGAGACATGAGAGAGAGAGAGATAACACCAGAGGGTTACTTTGGCATATATAATGCCAATGATTGAACTCAGGACCTCACACAAGTTCTGTTACTGTGCTACTTTCCCAGTCTGTATCTCTTTTTGTTTTTTAAGAAATGAATAAAGAGCTGATACTGTTTCTTTCATCGAGATCTCCTGGGCAGCCTCTTTAGAAAGACCATTCAGTGACCTTGATGAAGATTGTATCGTTACTGTACTGATGGAAATACTTCTGGCTTTTGTTTAGGCTGCATTTTGAAATCAAATCTTGCTGGTTTGAGATGACATGGCAAGATCAAGAACCTGGACTTAAGTTTTGAAGGTGTATCCAGTAGAACAAGAGGATTTTGTTGACATAGTAAGACAGAAGACTTTCCATCTCTTTATTATTAGTGTTCCATTTTATAGGTAGAGCACACTGATTTTATCTATTGATCAATAACGGATATTTGTATTGTTTCCACTATTTTTTTTTGTTGTTGCAACTACTGACTTTATGGCTATCATGTGTAAGTCTCTGTGTAGACATACATTTTCATTTCTTTTAGCTGTATACCTAGGAGTAGAATTTTTTTTAATTTTTTTTTATTTAAGAAAGGATTAATTAACAAAACCATAGGGTAGGAGGGGTACAACTTCACACAATTCCCACCACCCAATCTCCATAACCCACCCCCTCCCCTGATAGCTTTCCCATTCTCTGTCTCTCTGGGAGCATGGACCCAGGGTCATTGAGGGTTGCAGAAGGTAGAAGGTCTGGCTTCTGTAATTGCTTCCCCGCTGAACATGGGCGTTGACTGGTCGGTCCATACTCCCAGTCTGCCTCTCTCTTTCCCTAGTAGGGTGTGTCTCTGGGGAAGCGGAGCTCCAGGACACATTGGTGGGGTCTTCAATCCAGGGAAGCCTGGCCGGCATCCTGGTGGCATCTGGAACCTGGTGATTGAAAAGAGAGTTAACATACGAAGCCAAACAAATTGTTGAGCAATCATGGACCCAAAGCTTGGAATAGTGGAGAGGAAGTGTTAGGGAGGTACTCACTGCAAACTCTAGTGTACTTCTGCTTTCAGGTATATATTTTGCAGTAGTTTATGGATACGTGTGAACATATGCTCTATCTCACAGAAACTGGTGTATATCTAGGTTATGGGACTTTGTTAGAAAGTGAACCACCTGAGATGAAATTAGAGTGTACTATAAAAGGAAAGGTCTCACCCGAGTAATGAAGCTGAAGGGTTGTCATTCCACACGTGAAGTCTCTGGACACAGTCTGAGGTGAAGCATGTTGAGGTGGCAATCGTTGCATTGGTTAGGTTGTGATCGGCAGATGCAATATTATTTGGTATGGATTGGGAGAGGCATACGGGAAAGTGGGCCCTATCCAAGGGTTCCAGGACTGGGGGAAGTAGGGGCTCTATAGTGGAGATGTGAGGTTCATGCTGTCTTAGGGTTCAAAAAGACAATCGATAGTTAATGTTATCATCACATTATTTGGTAATTGGGCTGACTTTGAAAAGTCCTTTTGTTATGGTTTGCTGTACAGTATCCAGTATCTTGTATATAGCTGTGCTATTGGATGCTTCTAATCTACCTGGTCTAGGCTTTTGAGAGAGTCCGCATATCAAATACACAGCCTATATATTAAAAGGATTCAGTTTGTGTTTGAAAAACTTTGAGACATATAATTGATTTTCCCCCTCTCATATTAATTAACTAGTGATTTATATGTCTACATTTTGCTAGGAGTGTACATAAACACCATTCCCACCACCAGAAGACTGTGACCCATCCCTCCCACCCACTCCCACCCCCCACTGTCCCAGGAAGCTGCATGTCTACCCCTCACCACAGGGCTTTTACTTTGGTGCCCTACTTACAATTTGATCAGGCCCTGCTTTTAGTTTCCCTTTCAGATCTTCTTACTCAACTTCTGTTGATGAGTGGGATCATCCCATACTCATCTTTATCTTTCTGACTTAGCTCACTTAACATAATTCCTTCTAGCTCTGTCCAAGATGGGTCAAAAAAGGTGGGTTCATTGTTCTTGATAGCTGCATAGTATTCCATTGTGTATATATACCACAGCTTTCTCAGCCACTCATCTGTTGTTGGGCACCTGGGTTGCTTCCTGGTTTTAGCTATTATGAATTGTGCTGCTATGAACATAGGAGTACACACCTCTTTTTGGTTGGGTGTTATGGAGTCCTTGGGGTATATCCCCAGGAGAGGAATTACTGGGTCAGAGGGAAGGTCCATGTCTAGCCTTCTGAGAGTTTTCCAGACTGCTCTCCACAGAGGCTGTACCAATTTACATTCCCACCAGCAATGTAAAAGGGTTCCTCTGTCCCCACATCCTCTACAGCATTTGTTGCTGCTGTCCTTTTTGATGTATGCCATTCTTACAGGAGTGAGGTGGTATCTTAGTGTTGTCTTAATTTGCATTTCTCTGACAATCAGTGACCTAGAGCAATTTTTCATATGTTTGTTAGCCTTTTGGATCTCCTCTGCAGTGAATGTTCTGTTAATATCCTCTGCCCATTTTTGGATGGGGTCATTTGCTTTTTTGGTGCTAAGTTTGCTGAGCTCTTTATATATTTTGGTGATTAGTTTCTTGTTTGATGTATGGCATGTGAAGATCTTCTCCCATTCTGTGAGGGGTCTCTCTGTTTAATAATTTCTTTGGATGTGCAGAAGCTTTTCAATTTGATGTAGTCCCATTGGTTTGTTTCTGCTTTAGTCTTCCTTGCAATTGGGTTTGATTCATCAAAGATGTCCTTGAGGTGTAGGTGGGAAAGTGTTTTACCAATGTTTTCCTCTAAGTATTTGATTGTTTCTGGTCTGACATCTAGGTCTTTGATCCATTTGGAGTTGATTTTTGTTTCTGGTTAGATAAAGTGGTTCAATTTCATTCTTCTGCATGTTACAACCCAGTTTTCCCAGCACCATTTATTGAAGAGAGCCTCCTTTTTCCATTTAATCCTTTGGGCCCCCTTATCAAAGATTAGATGTCCATAGGTGTGGGGATTTATTTCTGGGCTTTCAATTCTGTTCCACTGGTCTGTGTGCCTACTTTTGTTCCAGTACCATGCTGTTTTGATGATGATGGCTTTATAATATAGTTTGAGGTGTGTACTCCTATGTTCATAGCAGCACAATTCATAATAGCTAAAACCTGGAAGCAACCCAGGTGCCCAACAACAGATGAGTGGCTGAGAAAGCTGTGGTACATATACACAATGGAATACTATACAGCTATTAATCATTTATCTGGAACATGAAAACACCTAGAATTGCCAAAACCATCTTGAGGAAAAGAAACAGAAATGGAGGCATCACACTCCCAGGAGTAGAATTTCTTAGTGATACATTTCTGTTTAACCTTTTGAGGAACTGTCAGGCTGTTTTCTTTTTTTTTTTAATTTTTTATTTATAAAAAGGAAACATTGACTAAACCATAGCATAAGAGGGGTACAACTTCACACAATTCCCACCTCCAGAACTCCATATCCCATCCCATCCCCTGATAGCTTTCCTGTTCTTTAACCCTTTGGGAGTATGAACCCAGGGACATTATGGGATACAGAAGGTGGAAGGTCTGGCTTCTGTAATTGCTTCCCTGCCGAACATGGGTGTTGGCAGGTCTATCCATACTCCCAGTCAGGCTATTTTCTAAAGCCGCCACTACACCAGCAGTCTGAGGGTTCTATTGTAGTCTGTATTCTAATACTCATCATCTACCTTAGTGACTACGGCCATCCTGCTGGATTTGAAGTGACATTTCACTGTGGTTTTGTGTTTTTCTTAATGCTAGTGTTGACCATCTCTTGATTTATTAGTCATCTGTATGTTTTCTTTAGGGAAATAGCTATAAAAAAATCTTGTTTCTCAGTGTGGTACCTGAAAATGAACCCAGGGACTTTGTTCATGTATTATACCACTGTGTGGCCTTCTGGGAATAATTTATAGGAGAACAGGAGACAGAGCGGTGTGACACCACAGTACCTATCTACTATCCCTGGAGTTCTGGGGCCATTTGGAGCTCAAGCTCTAGGCCTCTTGCATGGTAAGGCGTGCACTTTACTAGCTGAGCTATCTCCCATCCCCTACACAGCTCTCTGATGCATTTTAAAAATATATTTTATTTTTGAGAGAGATGCAAAGGGGTGGGGAGAGAAAGAGAGAGGAGAGGAGAGAAATACCGGGGATTGAACCTGGGATTTAGGAGCCTCAGGCATGAGAGTCAATTTGCATAACCATTATGTTATCTCCCCTACCCTCTGATGCATTTTTTAAATTGGGTTATTATTCATTTTCCTGCAGGGATATACTCTACCCATAAGTCCCAGGGTGGGGGGAGGAGGGCTTGCAGATATGTTTTCCCATGCATATTATTTAGTATTTCATTTTTTTTTTTTTTTTTTTTAAATATTTATTTTATTTATTTATTCCCTTTTGTTGCCCTTGTTGTTTTATTGTTGTAGTTATTATTGTTGTTGTCGTTGTTGGATAGGACAGAGAGAAATGGAGAGAGGGAAGGGAAGACAGAGAGGAGGAGAGAAAGATAGACACCTGCAGACCTGCTTCACCGCCTGTGAAGCGACTCCCCTGCAGGTGGGGAGCCGGGGTTCGAACCGTGATCCTTATGCCGGTCCTTGTGCTTTGCGCCACCTGCGCTTAACCCGCTGCGCTACAGCCCGACTCCCAGTATTTCATTTTTTGATGATGTTCTTTGAAGCACAGATTCTTAATTCTGATCATATCCAGTGCATCTGTTTGTTGCTGATTATGTTTGTTATATCTAAAAAAAAAAAAAAATCATCGCCTTTATAAAGTCATGGAATTTGTCTGGTCCCTCTCAATTTCAAGGCATTTTTGGTATATTAAAAAAAAAAAATCATTGCCTTTACAAAGTCACCAGTTAAGTTTTCCGATCCTTAAAAAATGGGTTTCTGTATCTGCTCTCATTTCTTTCAGAAATGCTTTGTAATTTCAGAGTGTTCTGTACTTTATTAGATTTATCCCTACCTTATTTTTGAAACTACTGACAAGGGAATTGCTTTCTTAATTTATTCTTGGTTTGTCACTAATGTTTAACATTACAACTGACTTTTGTATGTTGACCTTGTATCTTGAAACCTTGCTAAATTCATTTACTAGTAGGTTTTTAGTGACTCCTTTAGGATTTTCTATAAAGAGATTATATCATTCTCAAATAGATATAGTTTCACATCTTCCTTTTCAATCTGGATTCTTTCTCTCTCTCTCTCTCTGTTCCTCTAGGGTAAAATTTTCTCTGAGGCTTCATACCAGCACAATTCCACTGTTTCTGGCAGACTCCATTTTTTCCCCCCTGAGAAGGATAGAGGGAGTAAGGGAGGGACCAGCTTTAGCACTGCTCCACATCTTGTGAAGCTTCCACGTGTAGGTGGTCCCACATGGTGACTGGGTGCTTGAACCTAGGTCCTAGAGCAAGGTAAAAGTATGAGCTCTGCTGGTTGAGCTACCTCTCAAACTCTGAGAATCTTTTAATTTTTTAAATAAATAATTTTTTAAATAAATGTAAATTGGTCCAGCCTCTGTGGAGAGCAGTCTGGAGAACTCTCACAAGGCTAGACATGGACCTTCCCTCTGATCCAGTAATTCCTCTCCTGGGGATATACCCCAAGGACTCCATAACACCCAACCAAAAAGATGTGTGTACACCTATGTTCATAGCAGCACAATTCATAATAGCTAAAACCAGGAAGCAACCCAGGTGCCCAACAACAGATGAGTGGCTGAGAAAGCTGTGGTATATATACACAATGGAATACTATGCAGCTACTAAGAACAATGAACTCAACTTCTCTGACCCATCTTGGTCAGAGCTAGAAGGAATTATGTTAAGTGAGCTAAGTCAGAAAGATAAAGATGAATATGGGATGATCCCACTCAACAGAAGCTGAGAAAGAAGATCAGAAAGGGAAACTAAAAGCAGGATTTGACTAAATTGAAAGTAGGGCACCAAAGTAAAAACCCTGTGGTGAGGGGGAGGGTGGACATGCAGCTTCCTGTGCCAGCATGGGGGTGGGGTGGGAGTGGGTGGGTGGGATAGGACACAATCTTTTGGTGGTGGGAATGGTGTTTATGTACACACGTATTAAATTGTAGTCATATAAATCACTAATATGAGAGGGAGGGAAATTGATTGTCTTAACAAAGGGACTTTTCAAAGTTAACCCAATTACTAAATAATGTGATAACAATTAACTATCCATTGTCTTCTTGAACCCTAAGAACCTCACATTTCCACTATAGAGCCTAAACTTCCCCCAGTCCTGGGACCCTATTGTAGGGCCCATTTTCCTGTATGCTTCTCCCAATTCTTATCAAGTAATATTGCATCTGCTGATCGAAACCTACTCAATGCAACGAGTGCCACCCCAGCATGCTTCACTTCAGACTGTGTCCAGAGACTTCAGGTGTGGAACGACAACCCTTCAGCTTCATCACTTGGGTGAGACCTTTCCTTTCATAGTATTCTATAATTCCATCCCAGGTGGTTCACTTCCTAACAAAGTTCCAAAACCTAGATATAGACCAGGTTCCAGGAGATATGTTCACACGTATCCATAAACGAGGGCGAATTATACCTGAAAGCAGTAGTACACTAGAGTTTGCAGTGAGTCCCCCCAACACTTCATCTCCACTATTCCAACCTTTGGGCCCATGATTCTTCAACAATTTGTTTGGCTTTGTATGTTAACTCTCTTTTCAGCTACCAGGTTCCAGATGCCATCAGGATGCCAGCCAGGCTTCCCTGGACTGAAGATCCCACCAATGCGTCCTAGAGCTCCACTTCCCCAGAGACTCACCCTACCAGGGAAAGAGAGAGGCAGATTGGGAGTATGGACCGACCAGTCAACGCCCATGTTCAGCGGGGAAGCAATTACAGAAGCCAGACCTTCCACCTTCTGCAACCCACAACGACCCTGGGTCCATGCTCCCAGAGGGATAGAGAATGGGAAAGCTATTGGGGAGGGGATGGGATATGGAGATTGGGTAGCAGGAATTGTGGGGAGTTGTACCCCCCATCCTATGATTTTGTTAATGTCTCCTTTCTTAAATAAATAAAAAAAAATTGTCACAACTTTATCCCAGTTATCACTGGGGTTTGGTGCCTGCACAACCCCCCCCCCAGCTTCCTATGGCCATCCTCCCCCCCTTTTGTGATAGATAAATTGAGAGGGAAGGGGGAGACAGTGAGAGACACAGAGACACCTTTAGCACTGCTTCACCACTTACGAAGAAGCATCTTCACCCACAGGTGAGAGGTAGAGGCTTGAACCCAGATCCTTGCACATGGTCATGTGTGATCTTTATTGGGTGCAACACTGCCCAGGCCCCTTCATTTTGTTTTCTTCTTCTTCTTCCTTCTTTCTTTCTTTCTTTCTTTCTTTCTTTCTTTCTTTCTTTCTTTCTTTCTTTCTTTCTTTCTTTCTTTCTTCTTCTTCTTCTTCTTCTTCTTCTTCTTCTTCTTCTTCTTCTTCTTCTTCTTCTTCTTCTTCTTCCTCTTCTTCCTCCTCTTCCTCCTCTTCCTCCTCTTCTTCCTCTTCTTCTTCTTCTTCTTCTTCGTCTCTTCTTCTTCTTCTCCTTCTCCTTCTTCTCCTTCTCCTTCTACTCCCTCCTCCTCCCTCCTCCTCTTCCTCTTCTTCTTTTCTTCTCCTCCTCCTCCTTCTCCTTCTTTCTTCTCCTTCTCCTCCTTCTTCTCCTCCTCCTTCTCCTCCTCCTTCTTTCTTCTCCTCCTCCTCCTCCTCCTCATTCTCCTTCTTCTCCTTCTCTTCCTCCTTCTTCTCCTTCTCCTTCTCCTCCTCCTCCTCCTTCTCCTCCTACTTCTCCTCCTCCTCCTCTTCTTTCTTCTCCTTCTCCTCCTTCTTCTTTTTCTTCTTCTTCTTCCTTCCCCCTCCTCCTCCTCCTCCTCCTCCTCCTTCTTCTTCTAGAATTTCTAGTGTATTGTTAACTGGAAGAGGTAAAAAACAATTATCTGGTTGCTCTCAGTTTACTATGCCTGCATAGTAAGCTGGGGAAAAAAAATTTGGGAACTATTATGTAGTTATTTTTAAAAGATAGCATACTTTAAATGTGTACATTTTGATAGCTTGTGTAAAAATATTTCATTGAGTACATGAAATGTTCGCTGAGGGCAGATGTTGCGATCCTCAAGTTAAGTTCCATCTTTGTCATCTAAAAAGTAAATGTATCATTAAGTGTGTGTGTGTAGGAGATGTTAGTTTTTTTTTTACAGTGTTTTGGCATTCTGGCATGTATTTCTCCCACAACAACCCTAGATTATAAATGTCATTGTCAATGTTACAGGTGGGGGAACTGATTTACTTTAAGTAAATTTCATCCTACCAGTGCTTACCACAGCTGGTATTCAAACCTAAACTCAATTCCAGAGTCCATGCTTTGCTCAGTCTTTGTGCTTTGAAACTTGTGGCAAATCTGTCCTTTAGAAGATCATGTAACAGTAAGCTTTATATGAATATTATTATTAGTTTACAACACTAAAGACTTCTAAACACCAAAAAATGCATATCTCTTTTTTTTTTTTGGCTTTTTAAAATCACTGTTTATTACATTTGGTAGAGGGTTTTTCCATACAAATATTTGCAACAATTTTTAATTCCCCAAAACCATACATAGACGATAAATACCATGCTATTAAAGTATTAAATTTGTACAAAAATACTTTACAGTTTAATACTTGTTTGTTACAAATAAAAATACATATTTAAGTGACTCATGATCTTTTTTTTTCTCTTAACATGAATCTGCTTTATACTTTCTCACCCTGGCGGTTCTGAAACATGATTGAAATAATGTATGTATTTAGCTGCACAAAAGAAAAAGTGAGTTTTTTTTTTCCTTTAAAGGACACAGTGTTCAGATGCTTTCCTAAGCGCTTGTTTGAATTATCGATGGAAATGAAGACGTTGGGAAAATAGCCCATTTCATTGTGGAGACTCTACAATCAATATACAGATCTATTTTTTTAATATTCACCAAATAACAATTAGTATAACTATTCAAAATATCTGAACAAATGAAAACAGTTGCTGACGCACATTAAAAGCAACTGTCACAATTTATTGCTTTGAGGGATGATAATTGGCAATGCATTTTGTGAAGAATGTATTTACAGTTTCGGTAAGTGGCATGGCTCAGAACAAAAGATTCCAGTGTCGTCTTTAAGTACATGTGCTGTACACCCCTTAGTATAACCAGCTTCCAAAACATGTCAAGCAGTATAAATTCGACTTGCCTATTGTTAAGATAAACCTCATTTTAATAGACTTCATTCTCTCTTTAAATCCTTAGTCTTGGGTTTTTAAGATAAGACAACATAACTAAGTTTCAGTGTTACTAATCATTCTAATTCATTAATGAGACTTTTAGCTATTAAAATTGTGTCCTAAAAAAAAAAAAACAGGTCACAAGACATATCCTGTTTGATAATCTGTTGCATAGGGAATAGCATACATCTTAAATCATTCCTATACTTGGGCAAAACATTGACCACCACCTATTATGGTCTCCTACGTGCATCGTTGCCAAAACCTTTTATGTAACTTAGTTTTTAGCTGTACTCCTCCCAAAGCAGAAGTCCCAGGGTGCCCCAAACTCTAGTTCCCCTAGTAAAGCCTGTTTTATGAAAAGTCTCCTTGGTCCAGCTCTTACATGAATGACTTTTTAGTAAGAAACTGATTTCAAAGTGAATTAAGGAAATTATCAGAGAATATTTTCCAATGGGCATTCCTCTTTTTAAAAAAGTGACGGGAAGGTGAACTGGTTGAAAAAAAAAAAGCCTTTGATGTTCACTGTAGGGGAGGGGCATCCTACTGATTGTTCTGTTTTTCCTCTACCAGTGGGTTTGGCAGGATATCTGCCAGATACCATAGTGGTCACCCAAAAAGACGCCTCTTCAACTTGAAAAGGGAAGTGAACATGAGCCATGAGAGAGATTTAAAAGACCCCTGTGCTTACAGTTAATGCCACGTGATTATCTGTGCTTCGAATGCCACAGAAATCGCAAAGGGATTTTTTTTTTTTTTTTTTTTAGCACCATGTAGATATTGTCTTTTGTCCTGCTTTATAAAAAGCGTTGCTATAATGTATTAGTGGGCTCTCGCATCTCCAAATTACCACCATGGCCAGGCTGTTGGTAAAAAGCACTGTTCTGTTCACTCCACTCTCCTGGTAGAGTCTGATCTATTGACTTCTGTGAGGCAAGTGGGTTTCTACTGATAACCAGGTCCAGCTTATTTCCAGATTCTGCTATGAGGGGCACGACAAGGCAGCAGTCAAAGTCTCTCGTTCGGACGTGATTAACCTGCAAGATTAAGAAGGGTCATTATAAATTACTGTTATCATACCCATAAATAATTCCCCCACCCCTCATAACACTTCAGGTTAACACTTAGTAACATGTTATTTAGAGCCTTGAAAAAGTGCTTAAACAAGCATCTTGTTGAGAGACAATCGTTGCTCTGACCACACAACACTGTGGTTGGTCCGTTTACTCTCTGCTACTAAGTGGCAAAACCCTTGAAAGCAGGGGACAGAGAGACAGTCTAACATCCTTGGGCTGAGCTGATTGCTCTCCCTGTGACAAGCGCTCCATTTGCTGAGTATTATCCCCTCTTACAGAAGGGCAAAATGAGGGGGAGTTGGCTCTCAGATCTGCTTCAGATCAGCTGTCAGTGAGGCCCAAATAGGATGTGATCCTAGGTAGTCTGATTCCAAAGCCCCTGTTCTTGGCCATGATGCAGAACTACTGTAAAAGCAAGTCCACCTTCATATACATATGCTCACCTTTTATTCCTTCCCCCCTTTATTTTATGTAGAGACAGGCAAAGAGGGGTAGAGGGGGAAAGATCACAATATGCAAGCTTCCTTCAATGCTGTGGAGGCTGGGCTCGAACCTATCATGGCAAAGCAGCACACTATCCAAGTGAGCTATTTTGCTGGCCCTATTTCTCTTTAATCTTTACCAACAAGTTTAAACAAAATTTTTTTATTTCCTTTTGTTGCCCTTGTTTTATTGTTGTAGTTATTATTGTTGTTGTTGTTATTGATGTCATCCTTGTTGGATAGGACAGAGAGAAATGGAGAGAAGAGGGGAAGACAGAGAGGGGGAGAGAAAGACAGACACCTGCAGACCTGCTTCACTGCCTGTGAAACGACTCCCCTGCAGGTGGGGAGCCAGGGACTCGAACCAGGATTCTTAAGCTGGTCCTTGTGCTTTGCGCCACTTGTGCTTAACCCATTGCACTACTGCCCGACTCCCTACCAACAAGTTTTTAAAGCTGTTTGACCTGCTCCTCTGTCCTCAAACTTTTCAGGTCTGGGGCCTGATCTTTCCATTGTACAGGTGAGTAACTGTCCAGGACAGGTTCTTGTCCCCTTTGGCCTTTTGTGTTGGCTGCTCTTCAAACCCACTCACTCTTAAAATTCTCCTCCTTACTTAAATGATGGTAGGAGTGGTATGTGGACTCCTAGCATGAGGACATAAAAAAATCATACTCATGGACCAGGTGGTGGCTGGCTCAGCCCGTAAAACACACATGCTATCATGCACGAGGACCTGGGTTCAAGTCCCCAGTCCCCACCTGTAAGGCAGGGCAGAAGCTTCACAAATGGAGAAATGCTGCAGGTCTCTCTCTCTCTCATCCTACGTCAAAAGAGGGAGAAAAAAAAGACTAGGGAAGGGCGGAGTTGTGCTGACTCTAAGGCCCAGTGATTAAAAGGGATGCATTGGATCGACCTTCTCGTGGTGCATCCCGTGAGTACCCATTCATTGGGGAAACTGACGATCCTTCCTAGCCGACTGAATCCACATGGATCCCAGTCACTTTCAAAGCCAGCAACAAGCAGCTCCTGACAGCTTTCAACCTGACGCTGTTGACTGGCTATGGAAGAAGGGCAAACGCTAGAAGAAGAAGTGATTAAAAAAAAAAAAAAGAAAAGAAATTGCACTCCTGACAGCAATCTTACAAGTCATTATTTCCCCCAATAAAGACGTTTGGGAAAGGAAAAAAAAAAAAAAACCTACTTTCTTGGATTCTTAACATCATTTTATTTTGGTTTTTGTACCATTTTAACTATTCAGGTTCAGTCTTTTGCTGACTTGACTTGTACCTGTCCTTTACATTTTTTTCTTAGAATGCTATCCTTGGTTCTCTTTCCCACTGTAAGTCTACTCTAAGTCAGTTTGTTCAATGTGCTAAATCCTTATTTCTGGATTTAACCTCTTCAAGTAACAGACCCAAAGTGCCCGCTGACTTCCAGTGGGCTCTATGGCAATGTGAGTGGGGCAGGGCGGGGCAGGGCAGGGCAGCGGGGTGGGGGTGGGGGAGGTTATTCAGACTCAGCTATGAAACAGGTGTCTTGCCTTCCTTTCTTTTTAAAAAATTTTTTTAAATTATCTTTATTTATTGGATAGAGACAGGTAGAAATTAAGAGGGAAGGGGATGACAGGGAGGGAGAGAGACAGAGAGACATCTGCAGCCCTGCTTCACCACCTGCAGGTGGGAACCAGGGGATTGAACCTGGATCCTTGCACATTGTAACATGTGCACTCAACCAGGTGCGCCACCACCTGGCCCCTTGTGTCTTGCCTTTCTGCTTATTTGGTTCCTCCTCCTCCTCCTCCTCCTCCTCCTCCTTCTTTCTTCTTCTCCTTCTCCTCCTCCTCCTTTTTTTTCTTCTTCTTCCTTCTTCTCCTTCCCCTTCCCCTTCCCCTTCCTCTTCCTCTTCTTCATCTTTTTCCTCTCCTCTTCCTTCTTTTTGCCTCCAGGGTTATGGCTGGGGCACTGTATAGGCGCTATGACTCCACTACTCCTGACGACCATTTTTTCCTCCATTTTATTGGGTAGGACAGAGAGAAATTGAGAGAGGAGGGGATGATAGGGAGAGAGAGAGAGAGACACCTGCAGACCTGCTTCATGGCTTGTGAAGAAACCGCCCTGTAGGTGGGGAACTGAGGGCTTGAACCGGCATCCTTGAGTGGGTCCTTGTTCTTTGTACTATGTGCGCTTAACCCGGTACACCACAGCCTGGTCCCCCCTTGATTTCTTCTCTGTTTCCACCCTGCTCCAGTTCATCCATAGTCATACTGTGTTCTCTTTCTTTTCTTTCTTTTTAAATTTTTTTATTATTTATTTACTGGATAGAGACAGTCAGAAATCAAGCAGAAAGGAGAGACAGAGAGGGAAAGAGACAGAGAGACACCTGCAACCACTTGCAAAGCTTTTCCCCTGCAGGTGTGGGACTGGGGGCTCGAACCTGGGTCCTTGTGCTTTGCGATATGTGCACTCAATTAGATGTGTCCCCACTTGGTCCCCTGTGTTCTCTTTCTTTAACTTATAAATATGCCATTATTCAAAGTCTAAAAGGTTTTTTTTGTTGTTGTTGTTTTGTTTTTTTAAGAGGCAGAGAAATTGAGAGGGAAGGAGAAGAAAGGGAGAAAGACACATGTAGCCCTGCTTCACTATTTGTGAAGCTCCCCCATCCCCAGAGGTGGGAACTGGGGATTTGAATTCCAAATCCTTGCATGGTAATGTGTGTGCTCAACTGGGTGCTCCAGTGCCTGCTCCCCAAAGCTTTCTTATTATTTCTTTGCATCTGAATCCACTTTTGTTGCTTCAGCTTCCATGGAAATGGGTATTGCTCTAGTTTAAAAATGAAGAAAACATTTTTAGGGGGTAAGTATCTTGTCCATAATTATTCACTCAGCAAACATTAGAGAATCTACTGAAAATGAAAGTGTTCAATACTCCTGGGACAAGACTAATTGTTCTATTGACATGGTCAAAATAATCACCAGAATTGGGTTTTTAATTATCTAATGGATGACAGCTTGCTTCAGCAAACGTGCCTTCAGAATCCAATCAATGCAGTCCCATGCTTTGATGACAGCTGAATCTGATTACAACACCATTCTGTGAAGTTTATAAGGCTTTGCTTTTTGAATCTCAGATCTGTATGATACTGAGATGTCAAGCCCTATCTAGTAGGGAATGGGAAAGTAATGGGGAAGGCTCTAGCTCTGCTCTTAGTAAGTCGATCTGTTGGGAAATAGACACAGGAAGATGGAGGGAGAGGAGGATAGGTGGGGCATTGGTCAAGGCAGGTTCTGAAGAGTTGAATTCATGAACACCTGAGGCCTTACCTGTAAGAGCCTATCATAGGGCTTTAAGCCACCGAGATCTCCTGGCCCTGCTGGGCGAATGTTTTTGACATAGACACCTTTCTCCAGCAGGCCGTCTGCAACACTGAACCCAAAGTCCTCCATGTCAGAGCCCTTGTACAAGGTCACCTGGGAAGTGAGCAAATGTGAAGGAGAAGTTAGCAGTCAGACTGGATGCTTCTAGAACACCCTGAGGGCAATCTTTCTCAGCTCCGGTCTGCAGCTCCCCACTGCTCTGTAGTTTTCCCCCTCCTCCAAGGACATTCTTGGCATTTATAAAATCCCACCAACTGGAGCACATAAAGAAGATACTTGGGGAAGAGTCCTGCTTTTACTTTAATTAATTAATTAATTAATTAATTTTACCTCCAGGATTATTCCTGGAGCTTGATGCCTGCACCATGAATCCACTGCTCCTGGAGGCTATTTTTTTTTCCCCTTTTGTTGCCCTTATTGTATTATTGTTGTTATGGTTATTATTGTTGTTGTTATTGATGTCATCATTGTTGGATAGAACAGAGAAATGGAGAGAGGAGGGGAAGACAGAGAGGGGGAGAGAAAGATAAACACTTGCAGACCTGCTCCACCACCTGTGAAGCGACTCCCCTGCAGGTGGGGAGCCGGGGGGGGGGGGGGGGGCTCAAACCGAGATCCTTCTGCCAGTCCTTGCGCTTTGTACCATGTGCACTTAACCCGCTGGGCTACTGCCTGACCCCCGCCTACTTTTATTTTTTTATATAGAGGGTGAGAGAGTGTGTGTGAGAGAGAGACACCACAGCACTACTCCATTACTTGTGAAGTGGCCCCTGTGCAGGGGCTCCCATGTAATAGCTGAGTGCTCCTTCCCAGGTCTTTGTGAATTGTAAGGTCTGAGCTCTGCTGGGTGAGCTACTTCCTGGCTTTGCTTTTTTTTTTTTTTTTTTTTTTGGTTGGTTGTTTGCATTTTAAATTTATCGTCAACAAGTATGGCTACACATGCTTCCTTACTCCCGCCCCTTTTCCCCCACACATAGGAGAAACCCTCAGGAGAAGCTGACTTTTGCTGTTCTGGGTACAGAGCACAGTACATTCCATAAGCAGGTCATGAAGAGAAAAACAAAACCAACACATAAAAACAAAGACCCAGATGCTGCTGTAACACTTTGCTTTGGTGTCTGGCTTGAAGAGGTCTATGAGTCCTGTCCTTGTCCCTGTCCAGGGCTGTGCTTTGCAACTTGAGGCTTTTGCCCTGATTATTAGCTGCAGCTGGTTCCTTCTTCATGGATTTCCCCCAGAAACCTAGCAGGATGTTCGTATACTTGTGACATTTGAAGGCCACCACGATTTTCACTAAGATTTGCTGGGCCCCTCGGCAAAAACTAATGCACAATTTGAGCAATGATCCAAGACTTACCTCCCCCACTAATTAAAAACGTTTATTCTACACAAGTAATACACATTCTTGAAAAATATAATTCCACAGGCACACAGATCAAAAGTTAAATATTAAACCATAATGGGGCTGAACTTTTGGACCTGCTTATTTTATTTCAGAGAGGCATGGGATAGCAAAGAGAATAGAAAAGTGGATTTTCTGTTTGTTTCAGCAGAGGGCTGGGTCAGTATCATTAACCAGACAGCCCTAGGGGTTAGTGCCATATTCGAGGTGAGGAAATTCAGTTTGACAGAGTGGAAGCAACTCATCTAAGACCACAAAAAGTAATGAATGGTGGTCCTGGAGATGGCACAGCAATTAAGGAACTAGACTCTCAAGCATGAGGTCCTGAGTTCAATCCCTGGCAGCACATGTACCAGAATGATGTCTGGCTCTTTCTCTCTCTCCTCCTATCTTTTTCATTAATAAGATAAATAAAATCTTTTCTTAAATAAAAAATAATAATAAAAAAGTAATGAACAGTGAGAACAGAAACCAAGCATTTAACCATTAAACTCCATTGCTGCCTTATTTTAGATTGCCTTCCTTTTCTTATTTTATTTTTAAATATTCATTTATTATTGGGTAGAGACAGAGAAATTGGGAGGGGAGGTGGAGATAGAGAGGGAAAGGGACACATCTGCAGCTCTGCTTCACCACTTGTGAAGGTTTTCCCCTGCAGGTGGGGACCAGGGCTTGACCCGATGTCCTTGTGCACTGTAATGTGTGCGCTTAACCAGGTGTGACACCACCTGGCCCCCGTATTTTATTTTTGCCTCCAGGGTTATCACTGGGGCTCGGTGCCTGCACTGCGAATCCACTGCTCCTAGAGGCCATTTTTTCCCGTTTTGTTGCCCTTGTTGTTTTCATTGTTATTGTTGTCATCGCTGTCACTGTTGTTGGATAGGACAGAGAGAAATTGAAAGCGGAAGGGAAGACAGAGAGGGGGAGAGAAAGACCTGCAGACTTGCTTCACTGTTTGCAAAGTGATTCCCCTGCAGGTGGGGAGCTGGGGCATGAACTTTTTTTTTTTTTTCTTTTTCTTATTCTTAGCAGAGCACTGCTCAGCTCTAGTTATGGTGGTGCAGGGGATTGAACCTGGGAGCTCAGAGCCTTAGGTATGAAAGTAATTTGTATAGCCACTATGCAGTCTACCCAACCCATTTCATGCACTCTTAATTTTTTGTCTTCTTTTTTATTAGTGATTTAATATTGATTTACAAAATTTTAAGATAATAGGGGTATAATTCCATATAGTTCCTACCACCAGAGTTTTGTGTCCCATCCCTCCATTGGAAAACAGTAGTTTTCCCAGTATGAGCTGATTCTATAACTATTTCTCTCTCTCTCTCCATATATATATATATATATATATATATATATACTTATTTTTCAATGATCCTGCCTTTATTTTTTAATTAAATTAATTTTAACTGTTTATTTTACTTTACAGGACAGAGAAATTTAGAAGGAAGAGGGAGATGAGGGGGAGACAGACCTGCAGACTTGCTTCACCATTTGTGAAGCTTTCCTCCTGTGAATGGGGACCAGGGCCTGAACGCAGGTCCCTGTGCACTGTAATGTGTGCACTTACCTAGGTGTGTAACCACCCAGCCCCCCTTCACTCCCTTCCTTCTTCGTCTTCTAGCGTTTGCCCTTCTTCCGTAGCCAGTCAACAGCGTCAGGTTGAGCCTGATGTAAAGTTTCGAGACCTCCTTTCCTAGAGACCTCCCTTCCTAGTTCACCCCTATACCTAATACTACTTCCAAGTATCTTTCTTTTTTTCCCCTCTTCTCTCTCAGATAAGAGGAACAGTGCCTGGCTTCCTCTGGTATTTTCCAAATTTGCTTCCCTTTCATTGCTGGTATAAAAACAAGATTCTTGGTGACCTACGTTTTGGGTCCTGGTGGAATGGGGCTACAGAGCTCTCTGATTTACTTCCCCGATTGCTTACTCCTCTGAGAGTATGGTCCAAAATTCTTTATGGGGTGCAGAAGCTTGGGAGGTCTGGTTTCTGTAATTGTCTCTGTTGGACATGGGTGTTGGCAGGTCAATCCATATCCCCAGCGTGTGCCTACCTTTCCCTAGTGGGGTAGGGCTCTAGAGAGGTGTGGTTCCAGGACACAATGGTGATGTCATCTTCCCAGGGAAGTCAGCATTTCATACATTTTTGAGTGAGTGAGTGTGTGTGTGTGTGTGTGTGTTATGTATATAAGAATCTCTGCAAGCAGGCTGTATTTCATGAGGCATCTTAGACACTATGAAATACAATATAGCAACATTTCACCCTTACCTGCCTTTCCCTGAAAATACAATAGCAGAAAAGGGGCCAGGTTTTTTTTTTTTTACATTTTATTTTATTTCTTTATTGGGGAATTAATGTTTTACATTCAACAGTAAATACAATAGTTTGTACATGCATAACATTCCCCAGTTTCCCATATAACAATACAACCCCCACTAGGTCCTCTGTCATCCTTCTTGGACCTGTATTCTCCCTACCCACCTACCCCCACCCCAGAGTCTTTTACTTTGGTGCTATACGCCAATTCCATTTCAGGTTCTACTTGTATTTTTTTTTTTTATTCTGATCTTGTTTTTCAACTTCTGCCTGAGAGTGAGATCATACCATATTCATCCTTCTGTTTCTGACTTATTTCACTTAACATGAATTTTTCAAGGTCCATCCAAGATCGGCTGAAAACAGTGAAGTCACCATTTTTTACAGCTGAGGAATATTCCATTATGTATATATACACCACAATTTGCTCAGCCACTCATCTGTTGTTGGACATCTGGGTTGCTTCCAGGTTTTGGCTATTACTAATTGTGCTGCTAAGGACATATGTGTACACAGATCTTTTTAGATGGATGTGTTGGGTTCCTTAGGATATATCCCCAAGAGAAGAATTGCAGGATCATAGGGTAGGTCCATTTCTAGCCTTCTGAGAGTTCTCCAGACTGCTCTCCACAGAGGTTGGACCAATTGACATTCCCACCAGCAGTGTAGGAGGGTTCCTTTGACCCCACACCCTCTCCAGCATTTGCTGCTGTTACCTTTTCTGATGTATGACATTCTCACAGGAGTGAAGTGATATCTCATTGTTGTCTTTATTTGCATTTCTCTGGCAATCAGAGACTTGGAGCATTTTTTTTTATGTGTTTCTCGGCCTTTTGGATCTCTTCTGTGGTGAATATTCTGTCCAAGTCCTCCCCCCATTTTTGGATGGGGTTATTTGTTGTCTTGTTGTTGAGTCTGGCAAGCTCTTTATATATGTTGGTTATTAAACTCTTGTCTCATGTATGGCATGTAAAGACCTTCTCCCATTCTGTGAGGGGTCTCTTGGTTTGGATAGTGGTTTCTTTTGCTGTGAAGAAGCTTTTTAATTTTATGTAGTCCTATAGGTTTATACTTGCCTTAATCTTCTTTGTAATTGGATTCATTTCATTGAAGATGTCTTTAAAATGTATTCGGAAAAGGGTTCTGCCAATATTTTCCTCTACGTCTCTGATAGTTTGTGGTGTAATAGCCAAGTCCTTGATCAACTTGGAATTTACTTTTGTATTTGGTGAAATACAGTGGTTCAGATTCATTCTTCTGCATGTTTCTTTTTTTTTAATATTTTATTTTATTTATTTATTCCCTTTTTTTGCCCTTGTTGTTTTATTGTTGTAGTTATTATTGTTGTCATTGTTGGATAGGACAGAGAGAAATGGAGAGAGGAGGGGAAGACAGAGAGGAGGAGAGAAAGATAGACACCTGCAGACCTGCTTCACCGCCTGTGAAGGGACTCCCCTGCAGGTGGGGAGCCGGGGTTCAAACCTAGATCCTTATGCCGGTCCTTGTGCTTTGCGCCACCTGCGCTTAACCCACTGCGCTACAGCCCGACTCCCCTCTTCTGCATGTTTCAACCCATTGTTTCTAACACCATTTGTTGAAGAGACTCTGCTTTCCCCATTTAATAGTCTGGGCCCCTTTGTCAAAGATTAGATGTCCATAGTGTGTGTGTGTGGGGGGGCAAGGTTTTATCGCAACTTTGTTAGAAGAGGAAAAAACAAAACAAAAACAAAACAAAACACTGTATCTTGCAACTCGAAGTGCCGTCCTGCCTGACCAGAAGCATTGGCATAGCCAAGGAGTGTATCAAGGTGCAGGATGGGATCTCAGGCGCCATCCCAGGTGGATACAGCTGGCATTGGTAGATCTCCAGCGGTTTGTGTGCAACTTAAGGTTGTTCTGTGTGGTACTTGGCACAGCAGTGGGCTAACACACATGCTAGAAAAGTGGGCAAGAAACTAGTATCAGTGAGGTGTCACTCTCTGCAGGCTCAACCCATCACTGAATGTTTGTGAATGTGTGTGTGTGTGTGTGTGTGTGTGTGTGTGTGTGTGTGTGTGTGTGTGTGTATGTACATTGAACCTTACTGTGGGCTGGGAGCTGTCTTGGTTTTAAGTTTTTTTTTTTGTTTGTTTGTTTTTAACCAGAGCACAGCTCAAGTCTAGTTTATGGTAATGTGGGGGGATTGAAGCTGGAACTATGGAGCCTCCAGCATGAGAGTCTGTTTGCATAACTATTATGTTATCTATCCCTGCCGGATGTCTCAGTTTTAAATGAGATAGTGTAGTTTTAAAATACGGAATGACTTGGGGTCTGGTGGTGCACATGTTACAGTGCACAAGTGAGCCAGGTTCAAGCTCCTGGTCCCCGCCTGTAGGGGGAAAGCTTCATGAGTGGTGAAGCAGGGCTGCAGGTTTCTCTCTGTCTTTCTCCCTCTCTATCTTTCCCTCCCCTCTAGATTTCTGACTGTTTCTATCCAACAGATAAATAAAGATAATAAAAAAAAAAAAACCTATGAAATGACTTGATTTCTGTAGAAAGATCACTTTTGCATAGAGCAGGAAGTCCTGCTTCAGACGCCATTTCTGTGTGTGTACATGTGTGCATGGCTCAGTCAAATTCAGCCTCCCCTCTGATATACTCCCAATAGGCGAAGAAGTGAGTTCAGATTGAGGAGAACACCACCCCCCTGAAAAACAAAACCAAAACCAACCAGCCAAAGAAACAAACAAACAAAAATCACAGTGAGGGATAAGGCTTGCATTCCGGTAAAGGACTTGGAGGTGTCTGCAGGAAATGCCCCCCCAGTTTGAGGGCCTGTTGAGGTGGAAAGAATGATTTTTTTGAAACTTAACAAGAATGTTCTTTATTTGTATAAAGCATTATAACTCTCAACATCACTTATCAACAATCTTTTCACTTTTTCTTCTAGCGTTTGCCAATCTTTTCACTGAACTCAATAAACAAATTAACAGTGTCAAACTACACTTTACTACCTGTCAAAATTTAATTAAGGACTCAACTTTAGAGACAAGTAAGTGCTTAGAGCACCAAATGGGAAAATACTAAGAAAAGTCAGCATATACTTTAGAAGCAGAGAAAAGGGTTTGAAGGGTGAGATAACATTCCCAAGCACCATCAGATTTTCCTAATGGTCCAAGAGGCTTTATAAAATAATTTTGATGGGCAAGGGTAGATAGCATAATGGTTATGCAAACAGACTGTCATGCCTGAAGCTTTGAAGTTTCAGGTTCAATCCCCTGCACCACCATAAACCAGAGCTGATCAGTGCTCTGGTAATTAAAATAACAATAATAATTTTGAAAAATATGAGATTAGAATTGAGGAACCAGAGAAACTCACATTTTAGGGTATTAAAACAGGTCACTAAAGTTTCTTTTTATATATTTTTAAATATTTTATTTATTTTCCCTTTTGTTGCCCTTGTTTTTGCATCTTTGTCTTTGTTGTTAGATAGGACAGAGAGAAATGGAGAGAGGAGGGGAATACAGGGAGGGGGAGAGAAAGATAGACACCTGCAGACCTGCTTCACCACCTGTAAAGTGACTCCCCTGCAGGTAGGGAGCCAGGGGCTCGAACCGGGATTACGCTGGTCCTTGTATTTTGCGCCACAGGCGCTTAACCTGCTGCACTACTGCCTGCCGCCATCACTGAAGTTTCTGAACTGGCAGAAGTGGGAAAGGAAAAATAGGAATGGGAAAGCAGAGAACAGATTGGACAGAAGCAGACATGAAAATAAAGAATACAAGAAATAAAGTATAGATGATTTTATGAATTGAAGAATGAAAAAAATATATAGTTATAAATCTGAGGGCCTGACTACAAGAAAGCCTGGAATTTTACACCTTCCAGAAGGTGACTATAAATCCTAACGCTGCATGGCAGGCACGAAGTATTAAACCTAAACAATTTGTTTTGTTAAATAAAACTCTGGCACCCTAGCTTGACTAAGTCCACCCCACACTAATTTAAAAGCTCATCATATCTTGAGTGCAGCCATCCCACTAGGTCAAATACCCATGGGTTCCAAGTCAACTGGGTCTGCCTCCCGGGTTATTGCTGGGGCTCGGTGCCTGTATTATGAATCCACTGCTCCTGGAGGCCATTTTTCCCATTTTGTTGCCCTTTTTGTTTTGTTATTATTATTACTGTCATTGCTGGATAGGACAGAGAGAAATCGAGAGAGGAGGAGAAGATAGAGGGGGAGAGAAAGATAGACACCTGCAGACCTGCTTCACAGCCCACAGCCTGTGAAGCGACTCCCCTGCAGGTGGGAAGCCGAGGGCTCAAACTGGGATCCTTATGCTGGTCCTTGTGCTTTGCACCATGTACACTTAACCTGCTGCGCTACTGCCGGACCCCCCATAATGATGGTTTTTATATATCCCAAATCCTTTAGTTGGTGCCTGCCAGGAAGGGAGGAGAGATAGCATAATGGTTATGCAAAAAGACTTTCATGCCTGAGGCTCCAAAGTCTCAGGTCCAACCCCCACACCATCATAAATCAGAGCTGAGCAGTGCTCTGCTTTTTCTCTGTATATTTTTTTCACTCTTTCTCTCTCTCACTAAAATAAATCAAAATAAATTTTTAAAAAGATGGTGCCAGCCATATAATAGGGTGGGTTTTTTGTTTGTTTGTTTTGTAGAATAAATGACTGGTTCTGATATGCCACACAGTTGAGTGGAACCTATGATTCTCTGGATATGAAATACAATTCAATTCTGGGGGTTCAGGTCAAGGTTTAAACTGCAAGGTGCCTAGGCCCATTGGGGCAGGGTGGGATGAAGTGCCACAGTGACACCGTGTGGCCACAAGAGGTAAGAGCACTTCTGACCTTGCAGCCAGGTCTGTTCACTTAGGGGTTAATGAAGCCTGCTTAACAAATGCTCCCAGCTGAGAGGAATTTGAAGGCCCCTCTGTAATTAGGATTTTGCCTTGGGCGATAGAACAGGAGATGAGTTTCAGCCCTCTTTCCCTATAGTGAAAAGGATGGCCTTTAAAGAAAACACTTAATTTCCTTAGTTTTTTATTTGTTTTTTACCCCCCTTCTTTTTAAAATTAAAATAATTTTGTATTAATTGCCGCCATGGTTATTGCTGGGGCTAGGTGCCAGCACAATGAATCCACCACTCCTGGTAGCCATTTGTTTTTCCTTTCTATTTTATCTGAAAGAAATTAAAGGGCCGGGTGGTGGTATACCCGGTTGAACATACATGTTACAGTACACAAGGACCCCAAGCCCTTGGTTCCCACCTGCAGGGGAAAAGCTTACGAGTGGTGAAGCAGTGCTGCAGGTCTCTCTCTCTCTCTCTCTCTTTCTCTCTCTCTCCTCCAGGGTTATCCCTGGGGCTTGGTACCTGCACTACAAATCCACTTAGGACAGAGAGAAATTGAGAGAAGAGGAGGAGACAGAAGAGAAAGAGAAACACCTGCAGACCTGCTTCACCACTTGTGAAGCGACCCCCTGCAAGTGGGGAGCCAGGGGCTCCAACTGGGACCCTTACTCGGGTCCTTGTGCTTCATACTATGTGCGCTTAACCCAGTGTGCTACTGCTCACCCTCCATCTCCCTCTCTCCTATTGATCTCTGTGTCTACCCAATAAAAATAAAACAATGTTGTATATCATTTATCATTAGGGAAATGCAAATTAAGCCACAATGGGACATCATCTCATACCTGTTGAGAATGGCTTACATCAACAATATAGAAAATGACAAGTATTAGGAAGTGGAGAAAAATGAGGGAGTGGGTGGCTGGGGGGTGGCACACATGGGAGCGCACACACTGTATCTTATGTAAGGACCTGAGTTCAAGCCCCTGTGTCCCCCACCTGCAGAAGGGGGACTTTGTGAGTGGTGAAGCAATATTGAAGGTGTCTCTCCTTATCTCCTCCGTTACTCTCAATTTTTGACTCTATCAGAAGTAAATAAATGAACAAATAAACAAATAATGATATTTAAAAGAAGGAAGTACAAAAAAAGGAACCCTAATGCACTGTTGGAGGGGATGGAAACTGGCGCATCCTCTATAAAAATAATAGCGTGAAAAGTCCTTAAGAACAAATGAAAATGAGAGGGCTGGGCCATGGTGCCCCCGGTTAAGCATACATAGTACCAGCACAAGGACACATGCAAGGATCCAGGTTTGAGTCCCCAGCTCCCCACCTGCAAAGGGGATGCTTCACAAGCGGTGAAGCAGGTTTGCAGGTGTGTCTCTCTATCTCCCTCCCTCTCTCTTTCCCCCTCCTCTCTCAATTTCTCTCTCTCTCCTATTCAATAAAATGGGGGGAAAAATGACTTCCAGGAGCAGTGGATTCGTAGTGCCTGCACGGAGCTCCAGCGAAAACCCCAGAGGGAAAAATAAAAATAAAATAAAATAAAATAAAATAAAAATGGAAATAACATATGAACCAGCAATACCATTTGTAGGCATACATCCAAAGGACATGGGAAACATAAAGGAAACACAGATTGTTCCTTTCTTTTTTTTTTTTTTTTTTGCCTCCAGGGTTATTGTTGGGGCTCGGTGCCTGCACTACAAATCCACTGCTCCTGGAGGTACTTTTTCCCCTTTTGTTGCCCTTGTTGTTTTATCATTATCTTTGTTGTTGTTATTGTTGTTGGATAGGACAGAGAGAAACAGAGAGAGGAGGGGAAGGCAGAGGGGGGAGAGATAGACACCTGCAGACCTGCTTCCTGCAGACCTGCTTCATTCGCGCCACATGCGTTTAACCCGCCGCGCTACCACCCGACTCCCAATTGTTCCCTTCTTACATTATATGAAACACAAATGGCTAAAGAAAAAAAAAGCAACCAAACTTTTTCTAAGATTTTGTGGGAATGATGGTAGTTATTGGGGTGTAGAAGATATGAGAGTCCAGTGATTTACACAACCATGCATGGGTGTGAGACTAGATCCTTGAAATCTTATAATTTTGCAAGACATTGTTAAATTATTACTAACAAAATAAAGGTAAAAGAATTCTCCTCTCCTCCATTAGTGTTGTTTGGTTATTCGGAAGTGCACGTTGTACAAAAAAGCAAAATAATGCTCATTCTTTCATTTTTTGGATAGGGAATACTTCCTATGAGATCCCAGTGAAGTCTGTTGCGTGGCTGTGTGCATATGCCTGTGCGTGTGCATGAAGGCTGGTTTTTTGTCACATGTCATTATGAACCTATTCATTGATATGTATGTATATAAGATATTTCAATTAAGGGGTTTCCCTCTTCTTCTCCTTCTCCTTCTCCTCCTTTTTTTTTTTTTGGCCTCAAGAGTTATTGCTGGGGCTCGGTGCCTGTACCACGAATCCATTGCTCCGGGAGGCTATCCTTTTCTCCTTTGTTGCCCTTGTTGTTTTATTGTTGTTGTTACTGATGTCATTGTTGTTGGATAGGACAGACAGAATGGAGAGAGGAAGGGTAGACAGAGAGGGGGAGAGAGATAGAAACCTGCAGACCCACTTCACCGCTTGTGAAGAGACCCCTCAGCAGATGCGAAGCTGTGGGCTTGAACCGGGATCTTTACTGGTCATTGCATTTTGTGCCATGTGCACCTAACCTACTACACTACCTCCACCCCCCCTTTTTTTTTTGTACTGGGGCTTGGTTCCGGCAATATGAATCTATCGCTTCTGGTGGCATTTCCCCTCCCCCTTTTCATTTGATAGGACAGAGAGAAATTGAAAGGGGAGGGAGAGATAGCAAGACAGACACCTGCAGACCCTTTTCACCACTGGTGAAGCACCCCCTCATCAGGTGGAAAGCAGAAGCTCGAACCTGGATCCCTGTGTGTATCTTTGCACATATTCTTGTGCGTAGTTCTTTTTTTAAAATTTTTTTTCCTCCAGGGTTATTGCTGGGCTTGATGCTTGCACCATGAATCCACTGCTCCTGGAGGCCATTTCCCCCCCCTTTTGTTGCCCTTGTTGTTGTAGCCTCGTTGTGGTTATTATTATTGCCATTGTTGATGTCCTTGTTGGATAGGACAGAGAGAAATGGAGAGAGGAGGGGAAGACAGAGAGGGGGAGAGAAAGATAGACATCTGCAGACCTGCTTCACCGCCTGTGAAGCGACTCCCCTGCAGGTGGGGAGCCGGGGGGCTCGAACCAGGATCCTTACACGGCTCCCTGTGCTTTGCGCCACATGCGCTTAACCCACTGCACCACTGCCTGATCCCCTCTTGTGCGTAGTTCTGTGAGTGCTTAACTGTATGTACCATAGCACACCCTGGTTTTTCCATTTTTCTCATCATCGGTCAGAAGTATTTCATGTTGACTCCTATGTCCTTTCAATATAATCCACTTGTTCTTTTTTCTCTTTTTTTTATTAAATTTTTTATTTATAAAAAAGGAAACATTGACTAAAATCCACTTGTTCTAATAATGTCTCTTTGTTTTAACACAAGCGATCACAGACTCACTTTGAACATGTTTTGTCCTAGATCTGAAATAAGGCTTCTTTCTGGTTTACATTCTAGTCCCTTTTCTCCCATCCCCAGATCCCTTTCTCAAAGGGAGGAAGTGGAAGAATAGGCGAAGAAGGATAAAAAGAAGATATGAATAGTAACAAGATGGGTGGTAGTCTAAGATTTTACAGTGGATGAAATCTGGGAACCTGGTGTTGATGCAGCCATGACAGATACATGCTACAATGTGTAAGGACACGGGCTCAAGTCCCTTGTCTCCACCTGCATGCTGCATGGAGGCAAGCTTCAAGAGAGGTGAAGCAGTGTTCTGCTATGGGTATAAAAGCTGTCTGTGCTCAAGTTTCCTGCTTACTATGTGACACACACACACACACACACACACACACACACACACATATTGCCTTTCCATCTTTGTCCCTAAAAAACAGTATATTCTAGTAATCTCTGCTCCATCTGCAGCTAGTCTGGAGGCAGGGTGCCAGTGCAATGGACCTATGCACACCGCAGGCTGGGAGAGTCAAAGGCGTCTCCTCCACAGACCCAGTCACATTATAGAGGCACACCGGAATCAGAGAGCTGAGAAACCTATGCTTGTCTTGGGACATTAGGAAACCCTCTTCTCTCTTAAATGTATCCAAGATACATTTTCCAGCACAGTGAAACAATTCTTGCACTGGGGAGACATCTGGTCTGGGTGTGGAATGAGAGTAGAAGCTCTTCACTGATCAATGACTATGTGGTCCTGGGTATCTGGTCCACAGACTAAAAAGCTCAGGAGAGGCAGAAAGATGAGTGCTGTCTTAAGTTGCCAAAGGCAATTAGTTAATGGTAATGTATGAACCCAAACATGAGAAAAGGGAGCCAGCCAGATCACATTAGCTTATTAACTCCAAGGTCACAGTTGTTGGTTAAAAGGGTTGGCTTTTTTGAGCTTTAGACTCAATACAGCTCTTCAGAATAAGAGGCTAATCACAGTGGCTTAAATTCAAAAGACATGTTTCTCTTGATAGATTTCCTAATGTTAGAGAAAGCTGAATTTTAATAGGGAGCTGTATGGTTCTCCTGAAAATAACCTGGAAATTCCAAATAACAAAAAAAAAAAAGGGAAGAAATTATACTAAAATGTCACAAAAGATTCCAGGAATCAATAATTCACAAAAGTAAGGAGCACAGCTGGCTGCTCTCAAAGCAGCAATAATAAATTGTGCTGTGTGTCTGCTGCTCTCCTGTTTGGCTGGAAATTGGTAGTGGTTACTTCTGATTTATTTCCTATCCAAAATTAATGCTGAGGATTCTGAGGTTCAAACCACAGATACATCCCTTATCCAGGCACTTCCCTACATATGATTGCTTTTGATCTGCGAGCAACTCTGTACAATACAATCATCCTTTTCCTACTAGTGAGGATGTTGGCTCTTGAGGAAGTTGATGGATAGACTCATCCAGGAAGGATATAAGATCTAGGATTCAGTAGTAGAATATCTGACCTCATTTGCTCTGTTCTTTCACCAAATCATTTTTTTTTTTCTTTTCTAAACATATGATCTCCTACTTGGCCAGGCAACCTTTATCTGTTTCCAAATGCCTAGGAAACCAGATATTTACCAAGGCTGTGACATTCTTCTCATCAGGACCCTTCTGTAGCTTTCCATGAACATCTGTATAAACTGCTCACTGGTCCCCAGGACTTAGGTGTTCTGCCCCAGCCCACGTGAGGCAAAGTTTTCCTTGCAACATCTCTAGTTTGTGCTGACCACAATCCTAGGGGTTAGGGGTGGGGCAAGGTCTGTGAACACAGCTAGAGGGGGCCAGGCAGTGGCGCACCAGTTAAGTGTACATAGTACGAAGCGCAAGGACCACTCACGAGGATCCTGGTTTGAGACTCTGGCTCCCCACCTGTGGGGGTGGGGTGTCACTTCACAGCAGTGAGGCAGGTTTGCAGGTGCCTATCTTTCTCCCTCTCTATTCCCCCCCTTCTCTATTCTATCAAAAAAATTGAAGGAAAAAGTAAAAAGGCTTCAGGAGTAGTGGATTTGTAGTGCAGGCACCGAGCCCCAGTGATAACCCTGGAGGCAAAAAACAAAACAAAACAACAACAAACTAGATTTCTTTGTTCAAAAAGAGTCACAGAACCTCTTGCAGAGTAAGACTCCGGGCAAGGATGCAACTCCCAAAAGCTCAGCTCTGTTTTAACTGTTCATCAGCGCATGCTCACGCTGCAGTTGTTTCTCCCCTGTCCTAGAGCAGAAGCTAAGAGAGGTAGAGAGCTTCATCACATCCTAAACTAAGATTCCTTTCATATTTCTTTTCTTTTTTTTTTTTGAGAGAGAGAGATGCAGAGGGAGAGAGACAGAGTGAGGGAGAGAGAGACAGAGAGAAACACCAGAGCACTGCTCAGCTCTGGCTTATGGTGGTGCAGGGGATTGAACCTGGGACTTTGGAGCCTCAGGCATGAGAGTCTGTTTGCATAACCATTATGCTGTCTCCCCTGCCCATTCTTTCATATTTCTAAGCATGTCTATTCCCATGTCTGTATCATTTCCTTGAGGCAAAGACCAGAAACCTCATGCTTGCGTTCCGTGTTGACAACTTTAGCAGCAGTCAACTCTCCCCACTAGAATTTCTAGGCCAGTGTGTCTAATCTCTTGAGCAAATCATGCAACAGGGTGGTCATTGCCAGAAGCAATTCCTATGGAGGTCCCTGGCAGCCCTTGTCTGGTGGCTTAAGGTCCAAGCTAACACCTACTTCTCAGAGATAGCACTGTTTTTCCCAAAAAAATCACCCCGCAATGAAGGGCATCCACTCTCAAAATAAACTTGGGCTTATTTGTACAAACACCAAGGCCAGGAGGAGGGGAGGTGGGGAGGTGGGGATGAGGTGGCTGGTTTTGAGCATAGTCTTAGACTATTTGTGAAGCTAGAAGGAAAAATAAAAGGAGTCTGACCTCAGAGATCTCAGTTCTTGCCAGTCAAACCTGTGAATTCTGAGACTATCTGGGTCAGGAAAGGCAGCTGCATTGGATCGACCTTCCCGTGGTGCATCCCGTGACTACCCATTCATTGGGGAAACTGACGATCCTTCCTAGCCGACGGCAAACGCTAGAAGAAGGAAAGGCAGCTGCTGCCTTCTTGCCTATCTGTCCTGGGCATCTCCTTGGCAGAGGAGAGAAGGGTCAGCTGCTTCCAATGCTGCTTTCCTCTGTTCCTGGCAAGCATGTCTCACCAGGGGTTGGAGAAACGGGGGCTCAATAGTGACACAGCTGGCAGCTTGGATTCTGGCTTTCAGTCTGAACAAGTCAGTTGCTGACATGGCCCTTGGGGACCTGAGTCCCAGCTGACAGAATGTCACAGGTTTTCAGATCTATGACAGGTTTATGTGTTGTTTTCCCAACTCAGCTCAAAGAACCTCCGTGTAGATGATCTCACATCCTATGAAAGGGGTTGGAGCTAGAACATTATCAAAGTTCCTTAGGAAAGACAAGCAAGCCACAGCGGATGGTCACCTCGTTACTGTCAGCCTTTTCCTCTCGCCCCAGCCACCACCCTGCTGTGGTGGAGTCTGTGTTCCAGCATCTTTGCTCCCACTGACCACTGGTTACTCACAGTACCAGGTCCTCTGTGTTCTCTAGCCTCCTAGATCTGCTGTTCAGGTCAGGCTTTCCTCCCCATCTCCTGATCCTTGCTGATCCCCTCTGCACTTCCTGACCTCTGTTCCCCTATGTGGGCATCTTGATTTTAGGAGCATTATGCATCTCTGGATGGGGGACACTCCTGTGAGCACTCGAGGGCAGGGTCCCTGTTATTCAGGAAGGAGAAGTTACAACTGACCAGTCTATCGGACTTTCACTGAGCTGCAAGAGTTTTGATTATATTTCCTTATTCCAGGGATTGCTGAATTGTTGTCTGATACTTCTAAAGATCTTTGAGTAGAAGAAGAGCCCTTCAGGGCACCTAAAGGAAAGAAAAGACAAGTTCTGGACAAACAGGGCTGTTAGGATGAAGGAAGAGGTCAAGCAGGCTCACCAAGGCCATGGGCATTTGGGAAATAGTGACTCAGAGAGCAGTACCATTCACAAGTGAATATCCTGCTGAGAATGCAGGATCCCATAACCTATAAGTAAACATTTGGGATTACAAGACACATAAAGATAAAAATGAAGAGATGGAGCTGATGAAATAGTTCACTTAGAGAGAGAGAGACAGAGATGGAGAAGAGATATCTGCTTTGCCAGGGGCACAGCTCAGACTCGAGCCTGGATTCCACTGAAGCTTTAGAGCTGTGATCCTCTTTACTCTCTCTGCCTATCTGTCTGCTTCTATCTAAAAGGAAGAAAAGAGAAAAAGAGGGAATAAAGGAAAAGAAAATGAAGAAGTGAATGAAAGAAGGCATTAGGTAGAGGAGATGAAGAGCTAGGGAGAGGGGCCAGGTGGTGGTGCACCTGGTTAAGCATGCTCAAGGATGCAGGTTCAAGCCCCTGATCCCCACCTGTAGGGATAAAGCTTCACGAGTGGTGAAGCAGGGCTACAGGTGTCTCTCTGTTTCTTTCCCTCTCTCTATCTTCCCCTCCTATCTCAATTTCTCTGTTTCTATCCAATAAAATAAATAAATAAATATTTAAAAAAAAGAGCTAGAGGGAGTCGGGCGGTAGCGCAACAGGTTAAGTGCAGGCGGTGTAAAGTGCAAGGACTGGCATAAGGATCCTGGTTCGAGCCCCCAGCTCCCCACCTGCAGGGGAGTTGCTGCACAGGTGGTGAAGCAGGTCTGCAGGTGTCTATCTTTCTCTCCCCCTCTCTGTCTTTCCCTTTCTCCATTTCTCTCTGTCCTATCCAACAACGATGACAACAACAATAATTACTACAACAATAAAACAACAAGGGTAACAAAAGGAAATAAATAAATAAATATTTAAAAAAGGTAGGGAGGGGAGTCGGGCTGTAGAGCAGAGGGTTAAGCGCAGGTGGCGCAAAGCACAAGGACCGGCATAAGGATCCCTGTTCGAGCCCCGGCTCCCCACCTGCAGGGGAGTCGCTTCACAGGCGGTGAAGCAGGTCTGCAGGTGTCTATCTTTCTCTCCTCCTCTCTGTCTTCCCCATCTCTCTCCATTTCTCTCTGTCCTATCCAACAACAACAACAATAATAACCACAACAATAAAACAACAAGGGCTACAAAGGGAATAAAAAAAAAAAGTAGGGAGATATCATAATAGTTATGCAAAAAGAGTTTCAAGCCCGAGGTTCTGAGCTGCAATCCCAGGTTCAATCCCTAGCACCACCATATGGCAGACCTGAACAAAACTGGGAAAACAAAAGCAAAGCAAAGCAAAGCAAAGCAAAGCAAAGCAAAGCAAAGCAAAGCAAAGCAAAACAAAGCAAAGCAAAGCAAAGCAAAACAAAACAAAACAAGGGGGCTGGGCAGTAGCACAGCGAGTTAAGCACACATGGTACAAAGTGCAAGGACCGGCACAAGGATCCCGGTTCGAGCCCCCAGCTCCCCATCTGCATGGGGGGGCGTCAACTCACAGTGGTGCAGCAGGTCTGCAAGTGTCTGTCTTTCTCACCCCCTCTCTGTCTTCCCTTCCTCTCTTGCTGTCTCTCTGTCCTATCCAACAGTAATGACAACAACAAGGGTAACAACAAGGGCAACAAAATGGGAAAAATGGCCTCTAGGAGCAGTGGATTTGTAGTACAGGCAGTGAGCCCCAGCAATAACCCTGGAGGCAACAAAACAAAGCAAAACACACCTTAGGCCAGAGCTAGACTTAAGAGAAGTTGTGAACATCACTATAGAGCGTGGTGATGGATCCTGAGAGATGTGATAAGACAAGCGATCAAAACCTGAGAAACAAGGCCCTGTGGAGCTCTAACAAGCCTGTCCAAGGGTCATGGAGCTCAGGGAACAGTGACTCTCTCTCGCTTGCCATTTCTATCCCTCAGGGCTTAGACTGCAGAAGTGGATGGAAACTTGCAGAGAAGTGCTAAGATGCAAATGTGTTCTATCTGGTAGACATGCAAATGATTTCTGTCCACTATAATAGATAACCTCAAAGGCACTGTCCTTGTTTCTCTACAGATCATTAAGCAGTTTTAATTCAAACTTGGAAAATCTTATTCCAGGGGTTTGGTGGTAACACACTTGGTAGATAGTACATGCTACAATACGCAAGAATCTGGGTTCAAGTCCTTGGTCCCCACTTGCAGGGGGAAAGCTTTTTGCGTGGTGAAGCAATGCTGCAAGTCTCTCTCCCTCCCTATCAACCCCTTCCCTCTTGATTTCTGGCTGTCTCTATCCAATAAAAATAAAGATAATTTTAAAAAAAGAAAGAAAAAAAGAGTGGTCCAGGAGGTGGCGCAGTGAATAAGGCACTAGACTCTCAGGCATGAGGTCCTGCGTTCAATCCCCGGCAGCACATGTACCAGAGTGATGTCTGGTCCTTTCTCTCTCTCCTCCTATATTTATCATTAATAAATAAATAAAATATTAAAAAAAGGAAAGAAAAAAGAAAATCTTATTCCAGCACTCTTCCCCCCTCCTCCCAGCTGACAGAGATATCAAGTTTTTTCACTTCTCTGTACTTTTATTTATTTATTTTCCCTTTTTTTTTTATTGTTGTTGTAGTTACTATTGGGGAGAGGGGAGAGGAAGACAGAGAGGGGAGAGACAGATAGACACCTGCAGACCTGCTTCACCACCTGTGAAGCGACTCCCCTGCAGGTGGGGAGCCGGGGGCTCGAGCCAGGATCCTTACTCTGGTCCTTAGGCTTTGCGTCATGTGCACTTAACCTGCTGTGCTACCGCCTCGACCCCGGCTTTACACTTTTTAAAGTATGTTGTAAATTATCATAGAGAAAGGAAGCTGATGGAAATGATACTTGTTTGAGAGCTGTCAGGCCTGAATGCCACTGCTTATTTAAAATAGGCAACCCAGACTCCCACACCTGTTGGACAATTCTGCACTCCCCCAACCCACTTCAAAGTCCTGTTAACTAGCCCCTGGCTTTACCAGGTGAGTGTATATTCATCAGACTCAGGTAGTACCTAGTAACTGGACGCATGGCCATTCCTCTTTGTAAACAGGCTCTCATACTGGTTCCCAGCTTCATTTCTGGAAGCTCTAAGTAGGCAGCTGGCTGAATCTTCTTTATCTCTGGGACCCTGAGGAGATTTTATTTCCTAGATTTCTGAAACTGTATAACTGAGGCAAGGAGGGAGTGATGATCATGTCACTGGGGGCAGTGTTACCTGTGAAGTCCTCTCTCTTGATAACAGGTGAGTTTGTCCCATTTTGATAAATGAGCAAACCAGGGTTCAGAGAATAACATGACAGGGCCAGGCAGTGGTGTAACTGGTTACATCACAATGTACAAAGACCCAGGTTCAATCCCTTGGTCTCCAACTGCAGAGGGAAATCTTCACATGTGGTGAAGCAGGGCTGAAAGTGTCTGTCTCTCTCCTTTTCTATCTCCCCTTCTTCCTCTCAATTTCTGTCACATTATAGTGTGCAAAGACCCAAGTTAAAGCCCCTGATCCCCACCTGCAGGGAAAAAGCTTCACAAGTGGTGAAGTAGTGTTGCAGGTCTCTCTTTCTCTCTATTTCCCCTTCCCTCTCAATTTCTGACAGTTTCTATTCAATAATAATAGATTTAGAGAGAGAGAGAGAACAACATGGCTAATGATAGACTGTGACAGGTCTTTGTCTGCTTGAAGCAATGATTGTGCTCTGATTTGTCATTTCCTGTCTGAAGAAAGACCAGATGAATTTATTAAAAGTGATGGGCAAAAGTAAAAAGAGGAAGAAGAAGGAGGAGGAGAAGGAGGAGGAGGAGGAGGAGAATGAGAAGAAGAAGAAGAAGAAGAAGAAGAAGAAGTTCACTAATTCAGATTGTTGCTTTAGAATCTAGTAACTTCCTATTAAAACAATTAGAAAGTATAAATAGTGGTGTATTGCACCAAAGTAGAAGACTCTGGGGTGGGTGGGTGGGGAGAATACAGATCCAAGAAGGATGACAGAGGACCTAATGGGGGTTGTATTGTTATATGGAAAACTGGGAAATGTTATGCATGTACAAACTATTGTATTTACTGTTGAATGTAAAACATTAATTCCCCAATAAAGAAATTGAAAAAAGAAAGTATAAATAGTTACTTAGAGAAGATATGGACCCATTTGACTTTGGGTACCAACTCCAAATAACTGAAGAAAATGAATTGACCTGAATAAAATGTGAATTTCCATTTCATGTTCCCTCCAAGGACTGAGTGTGTTCCTGACTTGGGAAGAATATTGCAAAAAAAAGCTGTCATTCAGCACCAAAAATGACACTCCTTTCAAGGAGGAGAAGAATTCTATCTCATCAAGAAGAACAAAGTTTCCTTTTAAAACCCTCAAGCATATTGAAAATGCTAATTCAGCCTTACAGGGGAAATGTTGACGGCAGCAAAAGCAGCTGCAATAAATGAAGGAGTTCCTTGAGTGTGACTCCATGTTCAAGGTTGTGCTACTAGCAGTCAGAGAGAAGTAGATGCTGGACTGTTATCCTAGACACCTTTCTGTAAAATGATAAAACGAAAATATCTGCATAAAATTAAGGAATATGGCTCCACTGGAAAAAAAAAACACCCCAAATTATATGGCAAAAGTAAGTGTCAATATACTTATTTTTAAAAAGCCCAAATACTCTGGTGTTATTTATTTTTGTCTCCAGGGTTACTGCTGGGGTTTGGTGCCTGCACTATGAATTCACTGCTCCTGGAGCCATTTTTTTCATTTTGTTGTTGTTGGATAGGACAGAGAGAAATGGAGAGAGGAGGGGAAGACAGAGAGGGGAAGAGAAAGATAGACACCTGCAGACCTGCATCACCGCCTGCGAAGTGACCCCCCTGTAGGTAGGGAGCTGGGGACTCAAACTGGCATCTTTATGTTGGTCTTTGTGCTTCATACCATATGTGCTTAACCTGGTGCAATACCCAACCTCTCTAGTGTGTTCTTTTTTTCTTTAAACAGAGCACTGCTCAGCTCTGACTTATGGTGGTGCAGGGGGCTGAACTTGGGACCTCAAAGCCTCAGGCATGAGAGTCCCTACATAACCATAATGCTATCTACTCCCACCCTTGGGGCATTCTTATGAGAAAAGTTATTTTTCCTTAAAGTATGCAAAGAAGGGAAGTTAGAATTCATCTTAGAAATGGATTAAGTGGACACCAAAGGAAGCTTCAGAATGGAAGAAGGGTTATCAATGAATTGTAGCTAAGCCTTATGCACCTTATATGCAAAGAAAAAAATCTGTAATAAGCTAGAGTACAATCCAGAATTCATTTTAAAGACAGAATGCAGGGAGTTGGGTGGTGGTGTAGCAGGTTAAGCGCAGGTGGCACAAAGTGCAAGGACCAGCATAGGATCCAGGTTCAAGCCCCCAGCTCCTCACCTGCAAGGGGGTCACTTCGCAGGCGGTGAAGCAGGTCTACAGGTGTCTATCTTTCTCCCCCTCTCTGTCTTCCCCTCCTCTCTCCATTTCTCTCTGTCCTATCTAACAATGATGACATCAATAACAACAACAATAATAACTACAACAGCTCTATCCAATAAATAAAAAGATAATAATAATAATAAAAGGAAAGTCTCCTGACCTTGTGCAGCTCCACTGGACTGGGGGACATGATCTCCTTTATGTCTTGTTTCAGTTTCCTCAGGGGGACAGACTTCCTGCCCACCTCAGAGGGCAGGGTGTTGCTCCGGGTCGTCTGGCTGTAGTGTGGCCGAGAGTTGCTCCGTTCCTGAAAGCTGGCCTGTCGCCCCAGCTGACTGCGAGGTACGGGGGCCTCATGATTCAGACTCATCGTACTCCCCGACATAATTGTAGCCTGTGGCATTGACAATGTTCAGAAACGATTAAGCAGAGAACTAAGAAAAGTGTTTTGGTTGCTCAACATTAAGCACATTTCTCCTTCTGCCCAGTCAAAATAAAGTCTCTTCAGGGCATAACCAAAGGCAGGAGAATGAATATACTAACTATGAAAACCTTTGTGAGTGACACTTATAATGCACATCTTAAATCCAATTTAAGTACTTAAGTCACTGAGTTTATTTACTCAAATACCACTCCTGGCAGTTTTGAGACAAATTGAAAAAGCACTAACATTTGCTTACTGAAAACTACAATCTAAGCACTAACTTTTTACTGAGTGGGTTCAACAGATGGGATTCATATAGTGACCTTCAATATATCTTTTAGAAATGAACTAAGAACTTTACTGCCCTCAGTCACAACTGGAAGTAACAACTGGCTGAAAATGGGCTATTGATGTAAAAGCCAGGCTTTCTACCTAATGCTGCCTGCCTAATGCTGGCATATTCTTTTTCCTTCCTTCCTTCCTTCCTTCCTTCCTTCCTTCCTTCCTTCCTTCCTTCCTTCTTTCTTACTTACTTAATTTCTTTCTTTCTTCCTTTCTTTCTTTCTTCTTTTCTTTCTTTCTTTCTCTTTCTTTCTTTTCCTTCCTCTCTTTCTCTCTCTCTCCCTTTCTTTCTTCTTTCTTCCTTCCTTCCTTTCTTTCTTTCTTTTCCCTCCAGGATTATCAATGGGGCTTGGTGCTGGCACTTAGAATCCATTGCTCCTGGAGGCCATTTTTTCCATTTTATTGGATAGGACACAGAGAAGTTGAGAGCAGGGAGAGATAAAGAGGGGGAGGGAAAGATAGACACCTGCAGACCTGTTTCACTGCTTGTGAAGCATCCCTACTGCAGGTGGGGAGCGGGGGCTTGAACCTTGATCTTTGCGTAGGTCCTTGAGCATAGTACTGTGTGCACTTCACCAGGTGCACCACCATCTGGCTCCCAAATATTCTCCTTTCTTTGGCCAAGTGGCAGACCAGTTAGGTCTCCACATCATTTAGTGTAAGTCAATATTTATTAAAAATATCTGTTGGGGGCCAAGCAGTGGTGCATTGTTGAGTGCAGACATGTAAGATCCTCAGAAAGGTTAGTGGTCAATCATATATCAGGCTACTGGATTCAAGCCTTTGCTCAAAAGCTAAGAGACTTAGATAGGATCTTATCAATGAATTGAAAAAGTTTCTTCCATTTCAAATATACTCTCAGCATCACTCACAAGGAAAAGCTAGGTGAGGCCGCAAATATGACTGAGTCTCAGGTGTGGATCTAATATCAAGTTAGTTAGGTAAGCTCACTTCTCAGGACTGGAGGATGCACACCTTCTGAAAACATGCTAAGAGCCAGTTCTGGACTCCTTAACATAACATGTTATCTATAACTAACAAAAGCCACCTAAAATCACAGGAAGAGAAAACAAATTCTATATGCCATGTGACTGGCTGCAGCATGATCGAGTGGCTTACATTAATAAAAATGCTTAAGTCAGCTGGGATTATAGCATAATGGTTATGCAAAAGACTTTCATGTCTGAGGCTCAGAGGTCCGGCGGATTCATATTGCTGGCACCAAGTCACTGTGATAACCCTGGTGGCAATAAAAATAAAAATACAAATAAAAGTAAACCAGTGTGAATTATCTACAGCCTATGATTTATTTTAAATTCCTTTAAAAATTGAAGTCTTGGGGCCTGGTGGTGGTACATCTGGTTAAGCACCTGCAGACACCTGCAGACACCTGCAGACACCTGCAGACATAGTCAAAAATTGACGTTTTCAATTATTAGCTTTGTTGGTGTCATGGGAGAGCATTTCAAGGCACTTAAATCATATAGATTATTTCTGTTTTTAGTCTACTAGAGCTGATTGTCTTCTTGACCATTCATTCACTGGTTTTACCTACTTAGACTAGTCAACTGCTTTGTTAACATCAACTAATTTTATATTCATTTTTCACGGGGTCAAAAAGAAACACCTTGGAGTTCGTAAAATACTTAAATCACTACCACTGAGAACAGTCATAACTCTTCATTAAGCTAAAGGTAAAAAAAAAAAAAGAGTTCTGATTAAAGAAATGACATATAGGGCTTCGGTTCAGATTTTCAAAGCACAATTTGCTTCAAGTGAATGTCCATCGAGTCAGTGCCATTTGTGAAGGAATATAAAGAGTAAATCACACATGTAAAAACTGAAAAAGGCCCAAACAGTCATCTATAATCACCTAGGATTATTTTTGCTTCAAGTATAAGCATTTGCACAAGTTCTGATTTACAATGATGACTTTCTTTTTCACTATCAGTGAGAAAACTGACATACAAACGACTTGGAAGGGCTCTGTTCAAATGGGGATGTTTAGATGACACTCTGTCTTCCTGTGTTAAATAAAAAATAATTAAAGCAGGACTCATAAATCAAAAATGGCAAAAATAAGAATTTCTATCGCACAGTGCCAAGATCCGTATCACACACCTCATAAGCATTAGTCATTATCATCTCCATATTTTATAGAAGAAATAAACTAGCGAGATTAATTTATTGAAGATCTTTTGAGGTTTTTTCTTCTTTTTTTATTGTTAAAGTTATATTTTTCAGTGCTAAAGCTGAATGTAACTTAGCAATGGCAACATGACTAGTATGATTTTCATTGTAATGATTTTTCATTCTGGCTGACCTGTCACATTTATTACAGATATAATAAGTCTTAACACTAGATATAAATCTTACACACAGGAACCAAGCTCTCATAGTATTCCTTACATTGAAAGTAGCATTTACAATCAAGGGATCAGAGTTCATATAAATCCATAAATCAGTGTTCTTTGAAAAAAGTATAAATAAGAACATAGTTTATGAACTTTTTTTCTTTCTCCAGGATTATCACTGGGGCTCAGTGCCTGCACTATGAATCCACCGCTCCTGGAGGCTATTTTTTCCCTTTTGTTGCCCTTGTTGTTTATCGTTGTTGTTGCCATCATTACTGTCGTTGTTGGATAGGACAGAGAGAAATGGAGAGAGGAGGGCAAGACAGAGAGGGGGAGAGAAAGATAGACACCTGCAGACCTGCTTCACCGCTTGTGAAAGGACTACCCTGCAGGTGGGGAGCCAGGGGCTAGAACCGGGATCCTTAAGCTGGTTCTTGTGCTTTGTGCCATGTGCGCTTAACCCACTGCACTACTTACTGCCTGGCCCCAGTTTATGAATTTAACAATGATTTTTTTTTTTTTAGTTGAGGACTTTAATTTTCCTCTGGCTTGTAAATTTAATTAATGACTTTTCTGGGTTTGTAATCTCAGGGGCCACACCTACCTGAAACTATGTCACAGAAAACGTATTGCCTGGTGCGAGGTAACTTCTATGTCAATGGATGCTGTTTTTATTAGCTAACTCAATTTCTAGTTGGTGATTCCTCCTCATTCTTTCTATCACCTTCATGTTTATTTAATGCAAAAGAAACTGTTAGATATATAACAGTGTCTATGGCCATAGACACTGAACACGCTGAACATGCCCAGTCTCACCTGATCTTGGATACTAATCAGGGTAGGGCCTGATTAGTATTTGGATGGGAGAAACATAATTGCAACCCAAAACAGAAGTACTACAGTGCGAAATAAAAGATGCCGGTAAGCTAAAATCCACTTCCACATTCAGGAATATGTTCGAGAATTGTGAACTAAACTCAATTCAGTTTGGTTCCGTTCTGCTGAAGTGGTAAGAGTTTAAATAAGTCAGCTGATACTTAAGCAATCTACTCTTTCTGAAAGTTAAAAAAAATCAGTAACATCTCAGTTAATTCAAATTTTATAGTAATATCCATCTCCAGGTCCTTTAATTGTGCTCTGAAGCTGAAATTCATGCCAGGTAATAGTATGACATTTACAAATTCCAACTAACAATTTTCTTTATAATTCTCTTTGCAGGTTCACATACAGTAGAATCACATAAAATGTCCACACATGCAGTTGAGAAGCAAAAGTAACATAAAGATGAGTAAACATTTTAGAACTGCAAGTCTCACTCAGTTATGCCATTCACATTCCTTATGGTGACTTGGGAACCTCATAAGACATCAAAATAAAAATGAAACTTTTGCCACTTTCTTTTCTTTTTTTTTTTTCCTTTTTCTTTTTTTCCAGCTCAAAAAATTTATAAGAACATAAAAGGAAACAGTCCAGGACTTCCCAGACCAAAGTGTGAATACTGTTAAACAAATTCACAGCTTTGATTAAAGGACTCACCACCGGGAATTGGGCTATTATATTCCATCATGCCGGCAACGCCTTGCATTCACACGAAGTTAGCAGGGAATCAGGTTTTGCAATTAACAGTGAAGTACTGTGCAATATTTTGACTGCTATGTAAACAGGCTGGTCTTTTTCACCAGCTGCACTGTTGTTACCTACTTTAAGGGCAAGACAACATTTTTTTTTTTCCTCTTATGTTCCTCTTAACAATCAAATTAATTTCTATACCGGGTACAAATGAAAACATGCCAAAGAAGTCTTTCTAAAGCAACTAAGAGGATGAGATGTGCTGCTGCTGAGATCGCGCTCGCTCCTTAGCGAGCTGGGGAGGCAGGTACAGTCAGGGTTAGCATGGAGCAAGGGCAGAAGCCACAAGTCAGTAAGCTTGGGAGGGAGGGTGGGAACGGGGAAATAAAATACTTTCAACTGCATCTTAAGAAATCAAATTTCTGTCCAGGAGGCAAAGGGGGGGGGGCAGGGGAGGCAGCTTCACAAGCAACAAATATAAACAGAAAGGGTAGCTACCAAGAGAGTCATGTTTCTCAAAGACACACGCCTGTCAGCTTTCTCCTGTGGAAAGGGGTTAAAGCTTTTAAATGAACTGGTGTGACAAGTGCAAACACAAAAGGACCGAAAGTAATGAATGTACAAACAACCAAAGTAAGTAGCAGGACCGAGGCTACCTCCAGTTCTCTCAGAATTCCTGATTGTCCACAGGTTTCTAAATCCTCCAACGCTTGAGACCAAAAATTCTCCTCTTGCTCTGCTTCTGTACTGTCGGGAGCTCCTGCAAAACTGTCACCAAAACGCAGTTGGGGTTAAGAACAGGTTCTCTGTATCCCTAGATCTGCATCTATATTTGTATTTTCTATCTTGGATCTCTTTCTTTATCTCACTTGAAATACAACAAGAGTCATTTTGAACCTAAATGGCTTCCAGCTGTGGCTTCCAGAGCAGGTCAGGTCCACTGTAAGGCTGCTGCAGGAAAAACAGCCTCTCCAAGAACGAAAGAGAAGACCATGCATGGCCTTGCTCCCTGCATGTCCGGGAGTTCATGTCTACTGCTGAATAAGCTGCAGCAACACAACACCTATCAGGAGTGTGGTGTAGGCGGCCAGGTGTTGGTGGACCCAGTTGAGCACACATGTTACCATGCATAAGGACCTGGGTTCAAACCCCCGATCCCCACCTGCAGAAGGAAGCTTTCGGAGTGGCGAAGCAGTACTACAGGTCTCTCTTTCCTTCCTTCCCTCCCTCCCTCTCCATCTCCCCTTCTCTCAATTTATCTCTGTCCTATCAAGTGAAAGGAAAGAAGGAAGGGAGGAAGAAAGGAAGAAAGAGTGGTTGGGAGCAGGGGCAGGCACCCAGTCCCAGCAATAGCCCTAGTGGCAAATACATAAATAAATTTTGTTTAGCTTAGCTGTATCAGTATAAGTCCATTTACTGTTAGCACTTTTTTTCTTTTTCTTTTTCTTTTTCTTTAACCAGAGCATTGCTCAGCCCTGGCTTGGAGTAGTTGTGGTGGTGTGGGGGACTGAACTTGGGATTTTGGAGCCTCAGGCATGAAAGTCTTTTTGTTTTTAGTTTCCTCCTCTTCTTCTTCTTCTTCTTCTTCTTCTTCTTCTTCTTCTTCTTCTTCTTCTTCTTCTTCTTCTTCTTCTTCTTCTTCTTCTTCTCCTTCTTCTTCTCCTTCTCCTTCTCCTCCTCCTCCTCCTCCTCCTCCTCCTCCTCCTCCTCCTTCTTCTTCTTCTTCTTCTTCTTCTTCTTCTCCTTCTTCTCCTTCCTTCTCCTCCTCCTCCTCCTCCTTCTTCTCCTCCTCCTTCTCCTTCTCCTTCTTCTTCTTTTTTGCTTCCAGGGTTATCACTGGGGCTTGGTGCTGACACTACAAATTCACTGTTCCTGGCAGCTATTTTTTTCCATTTTATTGGATAGGACAGAGAGAAATTGAGAGAGGAGGAGATAAAGAAGGAGAGAGAAAGATATCTGCAAATCTGCTTCGCTTATTGTGAAGCATCCCCTCTGCAGGTGGGGAGCAGGGGCTCGAACCCGAGCCCTTGAGCAGATCCTTATACTTAGTACTATGTGCATTTAACTGGGTGTGCCAATGCCTGGCCCCCTTGAGAGTCTCTTTGCAAAACCATTGTGCAATCTCCCATGTCCCTGCTAGCACTTTTTTGCCCCAGAGCAGTGCCTCAAGTATATATATGATTTCACCCTCTCCTGGAATGCCTTCTTTTTCAGATACAGACACAGAAATAGAGAGAAAAGGAGAAGAACCATAACTTTGGTGTCACTCTCTTTTCTCTCCCTTTTCTTGCTCTGTCTTGCTTTTCTCTCTGTAAAAACACAGAATGAGAAATCTGGGGAGGTGGTTCTCATAAGCAAGACCCTGCGTTTGACTTCTCTGGTATCAAATACCAGAACTTAGGGTACTTTCCATGAGGTGCTAGGGTTCAGAGTTGAGCCACACACATGCCCTACCCAATGAGATATCTCTGTGATCCCTAAGTGTTACTCATTACTTTTTATAAACTTCCTTACAAAATTTTGGAAAGGAACAAAATACTAAACAGACCTCAGTGAAAACATGACACCTTTGATGTATCCTTTAAAAAGACACACATGAAAAAAAAAATGGTGGTGGTGGTGGTGGGTGGGCAGTGATGCACCTGGTTGAGTGCACATATTGCTGTGTGCAAGGAACCTGGGTTCAAATCCTTGGTTTCCACCTGCAGGGAGGAAGCTTCATGGATAGTGAAGCAGGTCTGCAGGTGCCTATCTTTCTCTTGCTCTCTATCCCACCTCCCTGGCAATTTCTCTCTGCCTTATTAAGTTAAAAGAAAAGGGCAACAAAAAATTAAATATTTTTTTAAAAAATCACACAGAAAGAAAACGTTACTTACAAGGAATAGAGACTACCTCTTTAATAATTCCAAATTAATTCTTATCAAAATTTTTAAGAACTGATATGCAGTTTACGGTCTAGAGTGTCCATATAATGTAAGAACATATGAAATAATTCATCAAATTTCAAATTGAGGGAAATGCCTACATTACTGTATATACTGACTAATCTCCATTAGCTATGCTACTTATGAAACTTGTTAAAACTAAGTCGCCAGATAATTGTAGAAACTACCTTTTAAAGGAAGCAATCACAGAACGTTTATAGAATATCACCATGACACCCCCTTCCCCCCATTGCGCTATTATTGTTTTCACAAGGGCAAATTTAGCTCTGGCCCTATAGCATCATGGTGTTCTGGCTCCTTGCTGGCCAGGTGCATGTTCTAAGATCCTGGCCTGGGTCCGGCACAGACATCTGCAGTGGCTTCATGGAGCCAATGCTAGCAGCCACTAGCTGTGGGAAACAGGGACATTCAGATCTGACCCCAAGTGACGGTGAACCTGGGTGGACAGGGCAGCAGTGGCTGAGACCTTACCCGCTGACTGTGGACCGGTCCCAGTCTTCATTGCTCAGCCCCACGTCAGGGTATGTTTGGCTTCGAGGCTTTGGGATGGGGGACACACTGCCCCTCTGTTTGGGACTCCTCCAGTCATAGGTGTTGAAGTTGTATCCTGAGGCCTGAAAGCCAGTGCCTAAAACAAAAAAGACATTATAGTCAGTTTCTGAAAAATGCCCCTGGAGAGGTTATTTATTTTAGCAACTTGTCTTTTCTGTGTTTTCCTCTCCTTTATTCGAAAGGATTGACTTTAACTGATATTAGGGCCACAAAGGGGACCAAAACAATACTTATAAAGTTTCTTTATTTACTTATTATTGGTGTCAGGGCTTCACTGCTCTAGGCTGACTTTTTCACAGTCAAAGAGAAAAAGGACATAAAATAAATAGCACAGCACTGAGGTTTCCCCTAGGGCGGTGGATACCTGACTGGAGCCTAGGCTGTGTGCATGCAAGTGCAGGCAACTTCCTAGGTAAGCTATCTGGATGGTTCAAGTTGAAGTTTTTAAATGCCAATATGGAGGAATCGAATGTTGGATTTTGCACCTGAGAGTCACCTCTCTGTCCTTCTCGTTTTAAATTTTGAGAGATAGGATAGAGAGGGAGAAAGAGTGGCACCAAAGATCAGTTCCTTCAGTTATAGAGTGTTATCCATTTATCTTTGGTGCTTTCATGTAGCATTGGGATCTTCAGGGAAGGCAAAATGAAAACAATTTCTTTTTTTGACAGGAAACAGAGTCTGATTAGCTTGAGAGGTCTGACATTGGAGAATGGCGCCAGCATTAGGTTATATAATAGCCCGTTTTCACTCAGCTGAGCCAAGTCTGCAGTGCCAAGATTTTGACAGAAATGTATTTAAAGCACATTTATGATAAACTAAAAATTACAGCCTTTACAAGTATTTAAATTTGGAGAGGGAAATTGAGATAGCAATTTTGAATGAGTGATGGAGAATGCCAGTTTTCAAGTCTTTGTTGAGGGGTGGGGTTGAGAGTGGGGGAATTGGCAAGGCTGACTGTAACTTAGCCTATGGCCACCATACACGGTTTCATCTTCAGATTGTGATCCATTACGTATGTGTGTGTGTGTGTGTTTATACATGTCCACTGGCTACAATATAAAGTGTGCTTCTTATTGTCTTTAAAAGCATTTCACATAGCAAACAGCTCTAGTCCCTGTCCTCATGTACAATCAAATGACCTAACTGCATAAGAAGACTGAATTCATGGCACCTCCACTTCCTTGTTCTCTCTCCCTTTCCCTCTATTTGTTAGACCCCATCATGCCATCCTTATTATTAGTGAGAGGCCAGGGAAAGCAGGATGTTCAAAGGATTCTGTTCTCTGTGCAAGAGGATTTGATCTCAAGAACACTGGGAATGTCACAACTGCATCTCAACCACATGACAGTTCTCTGTGAACCTTCCCTGAGGACACAAGGATCAGTGGTCCTTTGAATAAAGGAAATATCAACAGTCCAGTATTTCTTTTCTTTTTCCTCCTTAGACAACTGCAGGAACACTGATAGCCATTTGTTAAGAAGCCTTGTATGAAAAAAGCATTAAGGAAATTCACAACTCACTCCAATCTCTTTTTGAAGAGAACTCTGCCTTTCTCATCTCTCCTCCTTCTCACTGACAGGATATCCATATTTTTCTTCAGAGCTTAACAAACCAATCCTCATATATGACTCTTCTCTCTCTCTCCTTCCACATTTGTTTGTTTGTTTATTTATGAAAAATCTGATTTTCACTTCTCTTAACTGACTTGGTAAAAGTCAAATGCCAAAATGCTGATGTCCTTTAAGGATTTTATTTATTTATTTATTTATTTATTTATTTATTCAATAATCTTAACCCAGGTAACCATTTAGTTTTCTGAGGGGGGGGAATTTCAACATATTTAATTTTTATTTATTTATTTAGGACCAGAGCACTGCTCAACTCTGGTTATTTGTACTGCCAGGGATCCAACCTGGGACTTATTGCATGGGATTTTATTTTATGAAAGAGGAATGGAGGGAGGTTGCGAGAGAGAAAGAGGGAGAGAGAGAGAGAGAAGGAGAGGAGGAGAAAGAAGGAGAGAGAGAGAGAGAGAGAGAAGGAGGAGGAGGAGGAGGAGGAAGAGGAGGAGGAGGAGGAGGAGGAGGAGGAGGAGGAGGAGGAGAGAACTCTGTTAAAGCATTTAAAGTTCTGGAGATTGACTTGGGGTCCCACACATGGAACTCTGAATTCTACCAACTGAGCCACCTCCCCAGCCTCCCAGTATAGTTTAGCCTGGGTAGATCACCCTTATTATTTTTCTTCCAAATATTGTTTGTAAATCCATTTTGGCGACTTGGGCCAGAGTGTAAGGATAGAAGTGAACAGATACACAGCCTTGTCATTGGGGAAACACTGCCCTTGAAACACATGTCTGCGTGCACTGAGAGTGCCTTGTTTTCAGTATCACTAAGTGACCACATATCCCAACTAAGAAGGACATGGAAAGGGGTAAGATTCAAATAGCTTTAGACTAAGTATAACCTCAGAAGATTTGGGTCTGGGCCATGCTTTGCTGGCCTAGGTATCGAAGGAAGATGAGATGAAGGTTCATAACCCAGCTTTGCCACTTCCTTTTCTATCACCCTGGTCAGTGCACTGTGGTGTAAATGAGGAATGATGCTATCTATGTATGTGCCCCATCAGACTGATACAAGAACTAAAGAAACGGATACAATTACTGATGGAAGTGCCTACAGTGAGGTTTCAACAAACACAGACATTTTCCTTCCTTTACTAAGTCCTTTGATATGCCAATTTTGGTTTCCTTACTACAACAAAATAGGGGAATTGGAAAGTCTCAACATTCTTCTATAGGACACTGCCCTCAGTGAAGAACAACAGTGGTAGAAATTGCCTCACTATCTGAAGGGAGGCTGGGTCAACATACTCTGCCACTTGAGGAATACTGGTCCTGAAATGAGTGCAGCCTAGAATGTTCCTAGCTCTGACCATGGAATGTGAGCTCAGGCTGACAGGAGTGCAGAGGTTACACAGGCTCCTGTGCTAAATATGAATAGACATGGGCCCAAGATCAGATCAATGGGGTTTATGGTTCATAGTATTTACATACTTTTTCCATAGTTGGGAGCTTCTCTCTGCCCTTATTCAGCTTTCTAGTCCTATCCTCAACTCTGACACCATCTTCCCAGACAGTACAACTAGCCTACCTACATGTTAGCTGTTGGGCTCAGTCAACAATTAGTAAGTCATGGGCCCCTTGGATTATACCTAAATTGGCTTCTTAGTGTTTTTCAAAATGGAGACCTCAAATCTCATCTGCTATATTCTTACCTTTAAGCTCCTGACTATTATACAATTTGTTCTGCTTTATATCTCGATGCTTTTTATCCACCAAGTTGCAGATGCTTCCATGACGCCAACCTGACTTCCCTGGACAGATGACCTCAACAATGTGTCCTGGAACCCCACCTCTCCAGAGCCCTCCCCAACTAGGGAGAGACTGGGATGGGCTACTGGTATGGATCAACCTGTCAACACCCATGTCTAACAGAGAAGTAATTATTAAATCACTAGCAAAAATTATTATTTTTTTTTAAAAAAAAAGCAAGTCGGGAGTTGGGCGGTAGCACAGCGGATTAAGTGCATGTGGCACAAAGAGCAAGGACGGGTGTAAGGATCCCGGTTCGAACCACCGGCTCCCTACCTGCAGGGGAATCGCTTCACAGGTGGTGAAGCAGGTCTGCAGGTGTCTTTCTCTCCCGCTCTCTGTCTTCCCCTCCTCTCTCCATTTCTGTCTGTCCTATCCAACAATGACGACATCAATAACAACAACAGTAATAACTACAACAGTAAAACAAGGGCAACAAAAGGGAATAAACAAATATTTAAAAAAGCCAAATTGAAAAAAAATAAAAAAAGAAAGTCTAAGCATTACTAATTCAGTAAACATTTGGGGGACCTCTCAAGGGTCAGGCACTATATGAGGAGTGAAATGCCAAGATAATAAGTCTGGGTCTTGTCCTCAAGCACTACAGGTGAGTGGATGGGCATATATGTGTGTGTGAGAGAGAGAAAGGGGAGGGATATGAAGCAAACAGAGAAAGATGGCAAGAAGAGTTGTCTTACTAGTCTGAACTCACTGATAAGGAAGGACAGAGACCTGTTGCCGAGTGGGAATACGGGACATGAAAAATCACACAGGAACAGGGCCTATAAGGTTGGGGATAGAGGAGAAGTTGGTGCTCACTAAGAGAAGTATTGGTAAATTGGCGAAGCCCTTCCTACCAGGCTGGTGACAACAGTCACGACAGACCTGATTCCCCGGCATCGTGGTCCATTAGTGAACTTCTGCTTCACATCCAATCCCAAACCAATATTCAAGAACTATCCTGTTCCTTCTTAATATCTGTACCGAATTCCTTCCTATAGAAGGAGTGGTGTTTTACTGGACTGTTAAATTTGGGAAAGCAATCTTGTGCCTGTAATCCCTCCCGGAGTTATTTGGATTATTTCCTGCTGCTTGCTGTTGCAATTCAAGGGAAAGAGCCTAGGTGTCACTCTTGAGACACAAAGCGCTCAAAAGGGGATTAGGAGGCCAAAGCTACAACTGTGGTAGGCAATGAAGCTGACAATCTGAATATGCATGTTTCTATTTAGCCTTACTACTGAAATATGAATTTTGAGAGTGAGCATAGTAACACTATACTGAGTGTTAATAAGACTGTTTCCTGGGGGCCGGGTGGTAGTGCAGGGGGTAAATGCACATGATACAAAGCACAAGAACCAGTATAAAGATCCTGGTTTGAGCCCTCAGCTCCTCATTTGCAGGGGGGTCACTTCACAAGCGGTGAAGCAGGTCTGCAGGCGTCTTTCTTTCTCTCCTGTCTTCCCCATCTCTCTCCATTTCTTTCTGTCCTGTCCAACAACAGCAATGGCAATAATAAGGGCACAACAAGGGCAACAAAAATGGCCAAAATGGCCTCCAGGAGCAGTGAATTCATAGTGTAGGCACCGAGTCCCAGCCCCAGTGATAACCCTGGAGGCAAAAAAAAAAAAAAAAAGACTATTTGCTAGTCTCCTTGAGGTTAAATGCTAACTTCTTAAAAGTTTTTTTTTTTTTTTTTTGCCTCCAGGGTTATTGCTGGGGCTCTGTGCCTGCACTATGAATCTACTGCTCCTGGAGGCTATTTTTTTCCTTTTGTTGTCCTTGTTCTTTTTTATTTTTCTTACTTATTTAAAATTTTTTATATTTATTTATTCCCCCTTTTGTTGCCCTTTTTTTTTTAAATTGTTGTTGTAATTATTGTTGTTATTGATGTCATCGTTGTTAGATAGGACAGAGAGAAATGGAGAGAGGAGGGGAAGACAAAGATAGGGAGAGAAAGACACCTGCAGACCTGCTTCACTGTTTGTGAAGTGACTCCCCTGTGGGGAGCCAGGGGCTGGAACTGGGATCCTTATGCTGGCCCTTGCGCTTCACGCCATGTGCACTTAAGCTGATATGCTACCCCCTCCCCAAGTCTGATGTTTTAATCTACAGTTGACTTTAAATTCTATTCCTTGACTGATTTGGATTAAGAGAAGTGACCTTGCATATTGAAACATCTTGTGCCACCAAGATACGAAAGAAAGATTGAGGTTTGCTCAAGAACAGTGAGAAATTCAGAATGTGTGGAGTAAAATGTCCTTCATTACTACACAGAGGTGTCATAAGGTGAGGCCAAGCAGTTGGGGTGGGTGGGGACTGGGCTATAAATATTCAATAAAGGGTCTTTGACTTTACCCTGTAACACTGGAGAAACATGAGATTTCTGGCAAGATTAGATTCAGTTTGGCTAAGGATAACTGAGGGCACTGTGGAGAGGTAAGATGTTCAAAGGAAGAAGATAAATAAGGAAGTAAATACAAAACTTGAAGGTTTTTCTCACAGAGGCAGTAGTGGGAAGTGGTGAGACAGACATTAAGTAGCTGAAAGCAGGAAGTTGCTTGGGTCTTGATGACACCGTGGGGCTCTTCCTGACTGTTACACCAGAATGAGAGAAAAATATGGTCCCCTAGCTTAATTAGACACCATTATTAGACCTTTCTTTTATATGTAGGTAAACTCAACCCCTAACTGATGCAGGTGGATGCTAGCAGCATGGCTTCATACAGGGACTTTACATACGAGGGAAATTAGATTTGAATAAAGGCATACTGGTTGCTGTCATTGAGAAGAAGTTAACAGACTCTGAGGAATATCCTTGTAGGAATCAAATTTAAAAAAAGTTCTAAGTGTAGGATAATGAGACAGTCCAGATGTAAGAAAAATTGACTGCTAGAAATATAATTAAGACTTTGTTTTCACTGAATAATGGACATAAGATTAAAATACTTAATATTTTAATTATGATGCTGGAAACTGGCTTTAAACTTTTAAAATGGTAAACAAAACAAACTGGAGTATAGAAATTATATATATATACATTTCCTAAGTAGTTACTCTAAAAGAATTGGAAGTCTTTTTCTTTCCCTCTTTTCCTCTCCCTCCCACCCCTCCTTGACTTCTTTAAAGTTTTTTTTTAAAGTATTTTATTTATTTTATTTTTTGAGAGAGATGTAGAGAGAGAAAGACACAGAGAGAAACAAACACCAGAGCGCTGCTCAGCTGTGGTTTATGGTAGTGCGGGGGATTGAACCTGGGACTTCAGAGCCTCAGGCATGAGAGTCTCTGCATAACCACTATGCTATCTACCCCCACCCTAAAGTTTTTTTTTAAAATTATTTTTATTGATTTATTGGATAGAGACTGCTAGAAATCAAGAGGAAGGGGGAGACAAAGGGACGCCTGCAGCACTGCTCCACTACTTGTGAAGCCTTTCTCCTGAAGGTGGGGACCCGGGGCTTGAACCTGGGTCCTTTCTCATTGTAACATGTGGGCTCAACCAGGTGTGCCACCACCTGGCCCCACCTTTTTTTCTCTTTCCCCCAGAACAGTGAGAAAGTGAATTTCTATAGTTTAAGTTACCTGGCCTATTGTGATCTGTTATACTATCCCAAGCAAACTGATGTGGCATGTAAAATTTAGTCTAGATTCCTTTCATTGAGAATAACAGTTTTATGCATTTGTACAGTGAAAATGAGTTCTTCACAGATGTAGTCACATCAACACCTCGATGTTTGTGAAGTTCTGATATTTCAGTATTGCACCTTTTGGTTTAAAGAATCACAATATAGTGCAGCTTATTATGTACATCTCCACTTACATTAAGTTCCCCCACTCCCAGCACTGCTTAGCTCTAGTTTATGATCATGTAGGGAACTGAACATGGGACTCTGGAGCCTTAGGAAAAGAAGTCTCTTTGCATTATGCTATCTCCCCCACTCTACATTTAGTATTAATTTAGAAAAGCAAACTAAACCATGTTGGCTAATTTTCAGGAAGATTAAAGTCAAAGAATGGTTTTGGAATTTAATCCTTCAGTTTAACAATTTTAGAACTTCAGCTCCTGCAATTAATTTTATTTTTGGAAGCCATTGTTAGTATAGCAAAGTAAGCCTGAAACTCCCCTGCCAAACTTGTTTCCTAAAGACTCAATTTTGTTATGAATGAGAACATTGAATCATACATTTATGTAACTATTTGAAATTGCCCTTGCCAAGAATACCCAAAATGCTTAGATGTGACTCGGGTTTTAAAATGGCAGCGCAGAGGTAGTTGTGCCTCAAAACAAGAAAGGATAGCAACAGAGTGCAACTCCACCTTTGATAAACTAGACTCTCAATCTGTTACACACAAGGAAAATTACCACATTTTGTAAAAGTGAATAGAGGGTTGGAGGGTGACGGTATGAAACCAAGAGAAGACACCCATGGCCAGAGATGTCAGGGGCCATGATATGAGGCAGAGCAAGAACACTTTCTTTGGAGTGAGATAGTTCAAGTTGGTGGCAGGAAATATCCTGGGTCCAGTTTGCCATCAGAGAAAACTGGGCAGGTGGGTTGGAAGGCAACACACCTAGAAGTGTCACAGCTGGCAGGAAGCTACCTATCAGTGAGAGAGGCCAGCAGAGAGGAGGCTGCCTTGTGGGCAATCTAAAGTAGCTGGTATCTGCTAGCTGAAGGAAAAAAAAAATACACTCATCCCATTTTTATTTATTTAAATTTAAAAACAGAACACTGCTGAGCACTGGTTTATGGTGGTGCTGGAGATTAAACCTGGGACCTTTTGTTACCTCAGACAGAGAAGTCTTTGCATAACCACTATGCTAGCTCCTCAGCCCACACTCATTCTAGTTGTGAACTGAGGCTAAGTCTAGATATCCTGAAACAAAATGGGGGCTCTTCTCAGAATCTCCTACATATTTCCATTTCAGGAAGATCTTATATAAGATTATATATATATATATAAAACTTTTTGCTACCAGGGTTATTGCTGTGGTTCAGTGCTTGGACAATGACTCCACTATTTTTAAGGACAGCCTTTTTTTTTTTAATTCCCTTTTTTGTTTGTTTGTTTGTTTCAGAGAGAGAGAGAGAGAGAGAGAGAGACTGACCTGTGGCATTGTACCACCATTTATGAAGCACTTCACTTGCATGTGGGGATCAGGGGCTTGAGTTTGGGTCCTCAGACAGGCTAATGTGTGTGCTGAGGAGAAATAATTTAAAAGAAGCTGGCATGAGTTGTATACCAAGTGAATATAACAAGGGAGAAGAGCAACAGAAAAACAATGCAGTAGCAGATAGAGGACACTCATGAGAAAAAAGACTGCCTAGGAGCAAAGGATGCATATGACCAAATACACCACCACAAATTTTAAAAATACACAGTTAAAGACCCATCTCAATAAGACAAGAAATCTAAGCAAAAAATCCAGAACTCAGAGAAAATTGGACAAGGCAAGATGACTGAAGGAGCTAAGACACAAGCTCATAAGGATTAGAAAAGAAATGGGAAGGAAAACTAGCCAGTGGCGTATCCCTGTGGTGGGCAGTGTGCAGAACTTGCATGGGTGAGGGTGGGGTCTGTCACTGCACTTCATGTGTACCAGCAGTGCTCTGGTTTCTCTGGTCTTTATTTTATAACATAAATCCATCTTTTATGTATTTTAAAAATATATTTTATTTATTTTGGATAGAGACAGAGAGAAGTTGAAAGGGAAGGGGGAGAAAGGGAGGGAGAGAGACACACCTACAGCACAGCTTCACCCTTCTGAAGCTTTGCCCTGAAGGTGGAGATGGGGGGGGGCTTGAATCTTGTTCTTTATTGTTTACTGCACCGAAGCAAAGGATATGGGGGAGGTGAGGGAGTGGGGGCATGTTGGTATGCTTCTAATTCTGCTTCTAAAAACCCCTTCTGTTTCATTTGGTTTAATCCCCCCTGCTTAACGCTGTATTCTATTTACATAACCACTGTTAACTAAGCACTACCCTGCCTGCAGGGCACTGGTTTAATCCCCACTGGTTCATGATGTGTTTTTGCTCCGCCTTCTCTCATAGTACACCCTGATTTGCACTAGTCACTTTTAGCTCCACCCTCTCTACGTCACATCCTGTTCCCACCCTACTTGGCTAGTATATATATAAGGACAAGATTGTGAGTTTTAGTTTTTTTTAGTTTAGTTTCAGTTTAGCTTGGTTTAGATTGTGCTGCGTTCCACATGAATAAAGAGATACTGTGTACAGCTTAGCCATGAGTCCCTGGTCGTCTGTCTCTGCCCACAAAGCCAGTCCGGCAGGGGCACTTTTTAGTCCTGGTGTAGGATAGTGGAGGAGGGCACAGCATTTTACTCATGTATCAATAACTGTATTTACTGTAAACCATTATTATCCCCAATAAAAAAACTGAAATTTTACTTCTGAGTATATATGCAAAGGGAAAAAAATTGGTAGCTCAAAGAAATATCTGTACTTGTATGTCCATAACAGCCAAGATGTAGAAACCAAGTAAGTGCCCACCAATGGATGAATAGAGGAAGAAACTGGATGTAAAGTATATATTGATGCTGTACTTCTATAGTTATAGATTGTATACAATATATTTATAATACTTGTACTTATACAATTACATATAAAATAACTATATAATTGAGAATTAGTCAGCTATGAAAGAAGGAAATCCTGCCATTTGTGACACCCTGAATGGGCCTAGCAGACATTATGCTAAGGAAAACAAGCTAGAGAAAAAGACAGATAACATATGATCTCATCTATGAGAAAATAAAAACAAATACAACAATAACAACGAACTCCTCAGGGTTTGAGGCCTGGCCACCACACAGGAACACCATACAACAGGGGAAAAGCTTCACAAGCAGTGGAGCAATGCTGTGGTGTCTCTCCTCTTGCTCCCTCTATCTTGGAGAAAAAAAAAAAAGAGTCCACTGGGAGTGGTGATGTCATGTAGGCACTAAGTCCTAGTGAAAATTAAACACACACACACACACACACACATACACACACACATCCCAAACCAAAAACCTACAGCTACACAATAGAATTAAGAGTATTCCATTTTGAAACTTCTTTAAATAACATTGCCTTTCCCCCCTCCAAGCTATTGACTACTCCACTCTATTTTTTTTTTTCATTAACTAATATTTCAAGCTGTTGCTATTTGTTCATTGTCTGGCACTGCAGCTGGATAACTGCCTCCATGAGACTAGAATGATGTCACCTCTGCCCAATACTATACCTCCATTTTATAACAGTCTTATAGTGTGTATACTGCCACGGATTTGTTGAATGAATGAATGGGACAAATTTGACATATCGCTTCATAAGCAGAGAGATCCCTGGCTCAAGGAGAAAGATGTAAATGATGAAGGTGCCATCCTGTTGGGGGCTAGGACAACTTTTACAGAAGGGAAAGTATAGAGAGAATGTGCAAGTTCTTCTCAGAATGTAGTTGAGAGTCTGCTGAGAAACTGGAGGGACAGACTGGAAAATCAATAGTTCACAATATAGCACTTAATGGAAAAAAAAAAGTTAAGGCCATATGTATATGTAAGTATTTATTATTTATAACAAGTATTTGCATATTATTATTATTTGGTACCAGATAATCTATTGCTCCTAGGTCAATTTTTTTTCACTCATTTTATTTTAGACCTATATAAAGAGACAGACAGGAAAAAAGAAAAAGAAAGAGAGAGAGAGAGAGAAAGAAAGACATGGTACAGAGACATTGTGGAGCTTCCCCCATGTGCACTGTCATGAAGTAGCACATAAACCCTGTTTATGTGCCATACCAAATGAACTGTCTCCTGGCCTTTGATTTTAAAAAGCTAATTTCACAAATACAATCTAGAGATCTCTGGCTTAATCCAAATACCACAAGCAAAACAAAATAAAAAACAAAACAGCCTCAGACTGTGTGTGGGGGGGCAGGCAGTGGTACACTTGGTTACAACCTATATGGATCCAGGGCCAAGACCCCTGTCCCCACCTGCAGTGGGAAAGCTTCAGAGCATTGAAGCAGTGCTCCAGGTGTCTCTCTTTCTCTCTGCCTTCTCTAGCTCTCCTTCCCCTCTCACTTCTCTCAGTCTTATCAAAATAAAAGAAAGGAAAATAATACCAAAAGGGGAAAAAAAAACTTGCTGCGAGAAATAGTGGATTTATTGTGCAATGCAGGCATTGGGCCCAAGCCCACCTTAGTGGCAAATGAAAAAACAAACAAACAAACAAACAAACACATTTAGAGCTCTTGGTCACCACAGACTCAAAGTGAATAGAGACAATGTGACCATCACATTCTTATCTGGTGGTGAGTTGCACTGACAGGTTCTTCAATGCTCAGTGATGAAGGAGGACGGGCATGCTTTGCTCTTGCTGTCCACCTGCTGGATGACTCCCCTTTCTGAGCTTAACCTCATGTTAATAAGGATAGCCTTAAACACTAGCACTTTCAGAGGACAGGTTCCAAGGGTGATACACTCCAAGAGCCAGTTATATGAAGAGCAGTTAAAGGAGTCAGGGCTATCTCTTGGAGCAGAGAAAGTTCAAAAGAGGCAGGATAGCTAGCTGCCTTTGAGCTTCTGAAGGGCTGTCAAGTGGGAGTGGCTTCACCTAGTCCAGAAGGATCCTAAGGGCAGAGCTGGGACTACCAGGCAGAAACTACAGGGAGACAGATTTCAGCTCAATAGGCTTGAGAACTTTCAGGCTGCCAGGACTCCCAGGGCTGTGCCGGGAAGCATGTGAGCTGCCTTCTAACTTTTTCCCTAACGGTGAAATCCTGCAATCTATTTGACTCTGACTTCCGTGTTCGTGAAGGGAATCGCTAGGGTTTAATTATGTGAAACTGCTGTGTAAATCTAACACGTTTTACGAAGGGGTTGTGACTATGTTTTTTTTTGTTTGTTTGATTTTGTTTTCTAATTTTTTAATTATCTTTATTGGATAGAGACAACCAGAAATCGAGAGGGACGGGGGTGATAGAGAGGAATAGAGATAGAGGGACACCTGCAACACTGCAACACCACTTGCAAAGCTTGCACCTTGCAGGTGGGGACAAGGGATTTGAACCCTGGTCTTTGTTCATTGTGTAACATGTACACTCAACCAAGTGCACCACCACCTGGCCCCATAACTATGTTCTTATTACCTTGAAGGGATTTAACTCTGTCCTGGCTGCCATTTTCTCTTTTGAATTCTCAGCTCTCTTCAATTACATAATGATTTCTGATTTATTTTTATTACTTTTTAGAGAATTTATTAATTTATTTTGGAGAGAGGGAGGTAGGGGAAGAAAGAGAGAAAGAGGAGACCAGTGGTGCTAAAGATTGACTCTGGGACCTCAAAGCCTCAGGTATTCGAGTCTGGTGCACAGTCACTGGTGCAAAGTTTCTTATTTCTTTTTTTTTTTTTTTTTGCCTCCAGGGTTATCGCTGGGGCTCGGTGCCCGCACTACGAATCCACTGCTCCTGGAGGATATTTTTCCCATTTTGTTGTTCATCATTGTTGTCATAGTTGTTGGATAGGACAGAGAGAAATGGAGAGAGGAGGGTAAGGTAGAGAGGGGGAGAGAAAGATAGACACCTGCAGACCTTCTTCACTGCTTGTGAAGCGACCTCCCTGCAGGTGGGGAGCCAGGGTCTCAAACTGGGATCCTTACGCTGGTCCTTGAACCAGTCCTTGCGCTTCACATCACGTGTGCTCTTATTTCTAAATGTCAAGTTTCACACTACTAAGACAACTTTTCTCTGTGTAGGCTTTTAAGCCTTCAGAATGGTTCATATATTAGTACAATAAGTGGTTCTTTATTGTCTACTACTGAGGTGTTGTATTTTGTATGCTGATCTTGGTTCAGACCTGAGGTAAAGTGATAGACTACCCATCACTTAATGTGCAGAATCCACTGAAATCTGTAACATCCTTTAAAAAATCTGTGAGGAGAAATCTCCACTTTATAATAGACAGTAAGCAAACAAGGTTTATTTAATAAATAAACCTCAGAGGCCAGGTGATGGTGCACCCTGGTTGATTATACATGTTACAATGTGCAAGGACCAGAGTTCAAGCCTCTGGTCCCCACCTGAAGGGGGAAAGCCTTGAGAATGGTGAAGCAGTGTTGTAAGTGCCTCTATTTCTCCATCCTTCTCTACTTCCCCACATCTTCTCGATTTCTGCCTGTCTCTGTCCAATAAATAAAGATAATAAAATTTTAAAAAATGCCTCAGGGCCTGCTCTGATTGAATTTGATGTTTTTTTTTAAGCATCCTTTTTTTTTTTTTTTTTTTTTAATAAAGACAGCCAGAAACCAAAAGGGAAGGGGGTGATAGAGAAGAAAAGAGACAGAGAGACACCTGCAGCACTGCTTCACCACTTGCAAAGCTTTCCCCCTGAAGGTGGGGACCAGGGGCTCGAACCCACATCTTTTCGCATTATAATACATGCGCTCAATCAGGTGCGTCACCACCCGGCCCTCTTGATGTTTGTTTTTTATCTAGACTGTCTCCTGGTGGCCTGTTACCTCTCTTAATCTTGTTCTATTTTGGGTCTCCAAAATATTTTCTCCATCAAACTCCAGTATCATCTTTAATAACTTGATAACTTTGAACAATCATTTAATTTAGTTTTTCTCTATGCTTCAAGGGTTTATCGGAAGATGGCAGAGGCAAAAGCAAATTGAGAGGAGAAAACTAGAAGCACCAGGATGAGAGCAAACTGGAAATAGATGGTCCTAAAAAGGTATCCAAGTTAACACAGACATTCACTAAGTATTTACCTAAACTCAGTCAGTTAAGCAACATTCACATCCAAACAGGTGTTCTCCAAACTGCTGGTATACGCATTTATTCATGGGCCGACTTAAAACCACAGCCGAAAAAGAATTCAGAGGTTGGAATATATACACTGTGAAAAAGAAGGTCAAGCCCACACAAAGAGAAATACAAAGAATTATTGACATCCTTCTATTTTGGTGCTATGTATTATTGGGGAGGAATCAGATTTTTAAGAGAAGCTTTTAACTTACACTCTGAATATAGTCTAACTTTTTTGTGTGTTTATCTGTGATAAACATGACTTAAATATTAATGCAGGTTATATTTTCTCTATAAAGGAATACCAGCTCTATACTTCATATACTGTAATTACAACATATATATACATATATATATATATGTATATATATATGAGTTATGAGAAAGAAAGAAAGGGGGGGAAAGAGTCAGAGCATCATTGGTAGATGGCTTTTTCTAGATTGAACTCAGGATCCCACTTGACACTTTATCCAATTTTCTAGCTTCTGGGCAGCAATTACAACTCTTTATTTATTTATTCATTTGCCTCCAGGGTTATTGCTGGGGCTTGGTGGCTGCACTATCAATCCACTGCTTCTGAAGGCTATTTTTCTTCCTTTTTGTAGCCCTTGTTTATTGTTGTTGTTGCCATTACTGTCGTTGTTGTTGGATAGGATAGAGAGAAATGGAGAGAGGAGGGGAAGACAGAGAGGGGGAGAGAAAGACAGACACCTACAGACCTGCTTCACTGCTTGCAAGAGACTCCCTTGCAGGTGGGGAGCCGGGGGCTCGAACTGGAATCTTTACACCGGTCCTTGCACTTTGCGCCATGTGCTTAACCCGCTGCACTACTGCCCGGCCCCCGCAATTATAACTCTTTAATAGTGGAAATTTGGGAGGCTGGGCAGTGGCACATACAGTTTAGCACATGTTACCATGGTGCATGTACATGCACCATGACTAGTGAAACAGTGCTACAGGTGCTCTTTTCCCTTCTTAATTTATCTCTGTCCTAGCAAATAAATTTTTAAAAGCAGGAAAAAACAGCCACTCTGAGCAGTGGATTCATCATGTAGACACTGAGCCCTAGTGATAACCCTGGTGACAAAAAAAAGAAAAGAAAAGAAAGAAAAGCCAGGAAGAAATGGGAATAAACAAGGTGACAAACCACTGTCTTATCTCTTAATCATACCTCCAGCACTCATCAATCCATCTTTGTAGAAAGCTTACTGAAAAAGCAAGACAGCGGTGTCTGTCTTCAGTGAACTATTTTCATTCTGTGGTTTGCCTTGTATTAATCTCAGCTTGAAAGATATGCCCCAAGCTAAATACTTAGACATCAGTCCATTGAGTGAGAGCCCGCTACTGTTCGCTAGATGCTCCTAACTTATCAGCAGTAGGAAGGAGAAAATGCAAGGTCCCTGTATTCAGTGGTTGCATCAACCTTAGAGACCGAAATAAATGGAAGACATTGGTTGCATGGAGCAGAAGAGAGGGAGGATCTTTGAGAAGCACAGGCCTTCAAAATGACACATCTGTACCCTGAAGCTAAGACAAACCTTGGGTCCCATAGTTGGTTTCTACTCCAGAACCATCCCAAGAGTCCACAGCACTGTCCACACTAGGCACTGTGGAGGAGTACATGTCTGACAGCTTGCCCGGCTTCTGTGCTGGAGATGAGTCCTCCTCCACGTCTCCTAGCTCGCTCAGGTGGCCAGGAATGGGGAATTTCTTGGGACTTGATGCCGACTGGCCTTTAAAGACAGGAGAGGAAGGTAAGTATCAGGGTAAATTGAAAATACAAAAAACAAAAACCCATAGATTCGCTCCCTTCCTGGCCAGAGAGTCATTTTCCTAGAAACACACACATAGACATTTGCTCCTTCTTTCAGTAAAGGAAATGCACTGGAAATCCTTAATTGTGGCTCACAACCAACCCACTTACCATCTGTCTGTTTCTTAATTTTCAAGGTGACGGTTTCTCCTGCCATCTGTAACAAATGAATGGCTTCACTCAGAGGCTTCCCTTTCAAGCTGCTGCTGTTGATGGCGAGGATTCGGTCTCCTATGTGGATCGCGCCAGTTCTGAAACACCAGATAGCAACAGGAGAAGTAGGAGTAATTCCTGCCTGTTCCTGAGGATAAGTTCCCTGACATTCGTTATCTATTCATAGCAATAAAGACTTGGCGAGGGTCTCCAGAAGCTACTTCCAGCCTTCTCCTGGGCAATGTTACAAGATAACTGCATCTGTTGTGAATTACTTTTTAGTTCCAAATAAAATGAGAAAAATTGTTTTAATTAGTATTTAAAATGGACTCGGGTGCTTCTTAAATTCCAAGAAAGCTGAGTCATTGGGTAACCAACCCTCTTATAAGTCCCAAGGAAGTGAACAATGATGAACAATAAATGCAGTGAGGTTTAGAAGCAGACAGTCCTTCTATAGATGTAAAGAGCTGAGTACAATAAGTACCCGGGGTCCCCAAAGGCAAAGGCTCAGGGAGATGGAATCGGGAGATAGTTTGTTTGCTAGAGCACACATTTCATCATTAAGCTTGAGAACTTAAGTTCAAGACCCCAGATACCACATGGCTGCACCTACAGGGGTAGGAGCTTCACAGGTGGTGGAGTGGTGTGGTGGCATCTCTCCCCTCTCTCTCTTTTAGTTTTTCTTTCTTATTTTACTTTTATTTATTCTCTTATCAATAGTCTTATTTATTGGATAGATACAGCCAGAAATCAAGAGGGTAGAGGGAGATAGAGAAGGAGGAAGAGAGACACCTACAACACTTCTTCACTATTCACAAAGCTTTCCCCCTGAAGGTGGGGAGTGGGGGCTTGAACCTGGATCCTTGTGCATAGTGATATGTGTGCTTAACTGAGGGTGCCACCACCTGGTCCCCTCCTTTCTCCTCAATCTCTTTCTACTTCCCTGTCTCTCACTCTCTAAAAGAAGGGGGAAAAAAAGAAAGAGTTATGGGAGTAGAGGAATCATGCAGACATAGAACTGCAGTGATAATCCTGGTGGCAAGAAAAATGAAAGTTGGGGGTCAAACAGCAGATCCTGATGTGGCAAGTTCACCCCCCCCCATTATTCCAAGGACTGAAAATGGATATACCCTGGAAACAGTACGTTTCTGTCTGATTCTGTCACCTACCAGCTGTGTGACCTGTGTACCTTATTTCAATCTCGTCACTACTAGAAAGTCACTTAGCTCACAGGGAGAAGCCTGAGGATTAAATAGGAACATGGGTGCATAGGGGTTAACATGCTATTTAAAGTGTGGAAAAGTAAGATTTATTAATGATTGCATAGACGGTGAATTATCCCATTTTGACGACTTGCTTTTGGAAATGAATCTGTCCTGTAGTAAAAAAAAAAAAAAAAAACTTGCCTTGACAAAAGTGGCAAAAAAAAAAAAAAGGTGAGCACCCAGAGGGCTTAGTGTAAACACCCAATCCAACCTTGGCCATCTGTAAAGGTCCTCTCTCAAACTGGCAACAGCTGCTGTAACCTTGGACTTCTGTCCAAGAAAGATGATGTAAAAGTGCAGGCTGCTTCAGCACACCACCACCCACTTGATGTGACAGTGGTCGAGTCTCCAAGTCTCCTCACTGGGGACCGACATCTAAAGCCTGGCTGCCTTCACTGCTATGAGCCCTCAGGCTCTTTTCACAGTGCTAGATGGAATAAAGACTCGTCACCCGACCTGTGCTGGATTAGCACAGTCAACGGCCAAGCCTTTCCCGCTACGAGACAAGTTCTCAAGATCTTCCCGCACAGTCATCACCGCCCAGCTATCATCCACATTGGTCTCCAGCTCCCACTGATTCTGTGCTCGGAGAAACTAAGATGGAACTTTCGGAAAGCAAACTGGTATCTGTTCAGTGATCTTACCAACAAATCTATTCCTGCAATTCCAATTAACTCTATCCCCTCTGAAGATTCCTACAGGCGCTTCCGCCAAGCCATCTTCAAAGCAGCTTCCCAAGCCGTTCCTCGTGGGAGACGTGCTAACTATATGCCTTGTCTTGATGCTGAATGCGAGCAACTACTAAAGCAGTATGATGAGTCGGGCGACCCAGATGTGGCTGACCATCTCATTGCCTCCCTAGATGCAGCACGCCAAGCCCGCTGGCAACAACTCACGGAAAGTCTGAACTTCACCCACTCAAGTAGGAAGGCCTGGAAGCTTCTTCACAGACTGGGTGCCAGTAGCCAACCCCCTCCTGTCTCCCATCCTCCCGTATCTCCAAACTCAGTGGCCAGTCACCTAACTCAAGTTGGACGTGCTAAGATCGACCCAGTCTGGAAAAGAGAAATTTCCCATGAGTGGTCATCCCACTTCCGGTTATCTTGTCCATCTCCAAAACTCTCTCCCTTTACACTGTCTGAACTGGAAGACTCTTTGAAGAGGGTTAAACCGGGAACAGCTGCTGGCTATGATAACATCACCCCAGAACTCATTCTTAACCTGGGCCCCGCGGCAAAGAAGTGGCTCGCTTCATTCCTGTCCCACATCTTGGAATCTGAGTCTATGCCCAAAGTTTGGCGTCGTGCGAAGATTATAGCGGTTTTGAAACCAAAGAAAGACCCAACACTGGCCGCCAGCTATAGACCAATTTCTCTCCTCTCCATATGTTACAAACTCCTTGAGAGGCTGCTTCTGTCACGTATTTCTCATCTTAGAGAGAAATTCCTATCACCCGCCCCGGCTGGTTTCCGCTCAGGAAGATCTACCTGCGAACAAGCCCTGGCCCTCTCAACTTACACTGAAAATGGATTCCAGAAGAATTTAAAGACAGGTGCTGTCTTTGTTGATCTCACAGCAGCCTATGACACGGTCTGGCACCGTGGTCTCCTAGTCAAGATCTCAAGATGCCTGCCTCCATGGGTGGCCAACACTATATCGTTTCTTCTCCAAAACAGAAGATTCCGGGTACATCGGGTGACAAGTCTAGCAGATGGAGACTTGTCTCAAGTGGCCTCCCCCAGGGCTCTGTTCTGGCTCCTACGCTATTTAATATTTACATCAATGACCTTCCAGAAACTTCTTCAAGGGAGTTCATCTACGCCGATGACATCTGCTGTGCAACTCAGGCATCCAAGTTCGACATCCTCGAGGAAACACTCACGAAAGACATGTCTCTGATATCTGATTACTGTAAAAAATGGCGACTAATTCCTAGCACTGCTAAAATGGTATCATCTGTTTTCCATCTACACCATGCCTCGGCCTCGCGTGAGCTTAATGTGCAGCTTGGCGATACGAGAATCCGGCATGAAGCCCAGCCAGTCTATCTTGGCGTTACTCTCAATCTCACTCTGTCATTTCACAAACATCTCATAAAAACTGCAGCAAAGGTGGGCGCGAGGAATAACATCATTGCAAGACTGACCAGCTCCTCATGGGGCTCGAGCACTTCTACACTACGATCATCATCTCTGGCATTATGCTATTCCACTGCAGAATACTTTGCCCCAGTATGGTTCCGTAGCCCCCATGTCCACTTGGTCGATTCCAAATTATATTCCTCCATGAGGATCATTTCTGGAACCATCCGTTCCACCCCGGTTCCATGACTGCCAGTTCTTAGCAACATCGCCCCGCCAGATATTCGTCGGGATGCGGTATCATCTAAGTTCATTTCCCATGTCTACGCTCGACCGGACCTGCCAATATACGCGGATATCTTCGCCCACCCTGTTCAACGCTTGATGTCTCATCACCCAATCTGGTCCCCTACGCCTACACTGAACTTCTCTGTTCCAGACTCTTGGAAACAGAGTTGGCAGTCAGCTGAGGTAAAGAACAAACACCTCATCACAGACCCCTGCAAGCATCAACCCGGCTTTGACCTAGCACGTTATGATTGGGCCCTCCTCAATCACTATCGAACAGGCCATGGCCGGTGCGCCGCTATGTTCCATCGCTGGGGAGCCAGAGATGACCTGAACTGCCCCTGCGGCTACAGACAGACTATGACCCACATAGTCAACGACTGCCACCTCTCCAGATTCAAAGGAGGTCTTGAAACTTTACATCAGGCTCAACCTGATGCTGTTGACTGGCTACGGAAGAAGGGCAAACGCTAGAAGAAGAAGAAGTGATTGTGAGTGACAGACCTCCCGGCATCTCTGTGGCCCAGACACTGCACACTGGCCACACCCACCCGCACAGACAACTGTTCCCTCTTAATTGCTTGAGTTACTAAATTATTTTCCTTTGTATGTAAAAGAAAAAAAATCTAATGACATTGTAGAAAGCTATGGAGGTGTGTAGAATTCTTAAGTTTATACTTGAGGCTGTGCTCACAATAATAAACTGACACTCCTTTGCTATTTTTCTTTTCCTTCCTCATCCAATTCTGATTAAAGAGAAAAGGATTAATAATTCTGTTACTATCTATCTATCCTAGTTGCAGTTAAGTGTCCTAGTTGCAGGACACTTAATCAAAGTAGGTTGTTGTATCAGATCAATATTAACCACTCCCTTGTCTCTATGATAGAAATAACCTACCTTCCCAACAGAATACCCCAAAGCAGAAGGTCACCTAGACAATGCCATGTCATAGAACCTCTGCTAGTACTAGAAACTCAAGTTCTAACATGGCGACCCTTTTATTAGCTGCCTCAGTGCCCACCTCTGATAGATAAAGATAGCAGCACTTGGGCTACTTTCTAAGGCCCCATGGCATTCACAGTGGTTCTCATCCCTATTTTGTAAACCATCACTTCCATGTGTCAGCATGAAGGATGAGTGTGCATTCTTGTGCTAGACAAATTATGGGAGGAGACATATGCACAGAGTCTGAAAGATGCTAAAAAAATGTCTCAAAGAAATATAACATAGCATGGGCAAAAAGTGGGGTATGTGAAAGCACACAGAAACAAATTACTGAAGGGCATTCCAAGTTACAAGACAGGATTAAGACGGGTCCTTGCACTTTATTTCCTAAAGCTTTTGAAGAAGCCGTCAGTTTCATCCTCTGCTTAAAATACCACAGCTAAGCCCAGTGCCCGTCAGGTTACCAGAAGATCAGTAAAAGCTTGCAGAATCAAACTGGAGATGCCTTTTAACCTCCCTGGACTTTGGTCTCCTCCTCTGAAAATGAACACAATATGAATCTACCTCCAGTTGATTGTGGTCACTTCATACAATTCTGGAGAGCAATATTAATGTTAAGCCCATGACATGTTTTACTGCCTATGAGATGCCCTTCAGAGTCGAGGCACAGTTTTGCCTGAGAGTCTTCACTCTCCCCAAAATCAATCCTCTGTGCAGATGTGAAAGTCAGCAGAGAACGAGGTAGGACAGGCAAAGTGTGTTTTTATGAAGCAGTGAAGAAGGAATACGCTATCTCAGACATAGGTAATTGTAGCAGTTCCTTCAAAATTTTACCTTTCGGCTAGTCCCCCTTTAGTGAGGCTTGAAATGATTATAGGATCAAACGGTTCTTCAGTTCCCGAAATCGTGATGCCAAGGGGCCCCCCGTAGCGCTTAAGCTCCACAGTATAAATAATTGCTCCGGAACTTTCTTGTTCATCTGCAATAAATGCCAAGGAGTCATAAGTGGTTTCTTTAGAAAGAGCAAAGTGATATGACACATATATTCAAATACAAAATAAGAAATTCAAGACATCGTCATCAAAGCTTTCTATCTCAGAAAAATAATCATTTAGGGAAAGCAACATTTCCTTAGGAGGATACAACTTCTCATCCGGAAGTGTAATCATCATCAATGCCAGGGAAGTTGCTGCCTCAGGACTTCAGCCCGAGACCTGTGAGGGATCCACCCAGTTGCCACTGCAGACCCTTCCCAGCGTGCATGCTCAGCACAGAACTTAGCCAGCATTTTGGAAGTGTGTTACTAATACCTGTGGAATGAACCCTTGGTAAGGAGGCAATAAGGGAAAAGACTCAATGAAAAAAGGTTGGGTCATGCAATTCCTGTGTTCAGATTATACAAGGAAGCTGTCTTTCTCTTTACTGCTTGCCTGAGCTTTGGACAGGTGTGATTTCAATGCTCTCGATGGTCTTTTTTTTTTTTTAAGTTCATATATATATGTGGAGAGAGAGAGAGAGGGTCAGAAAAGGAAACACCACAGTACCACTCTGCCATTCATGGAGCTTCCCTTTTAGAGGGGAGAGTAGTCTGCAGAAAACTAAGAGATTTTACACATGTACCAACAATTATATCTCTTCTGTAAACCACTAACCCTCCCCCCAACACACAAAAGAATGAAACACAGGGGCTGGGTGATGGTACACCTGGTTAAGCATACATGTTACCATGTGCAAGGACCCAGGTTCAAGCCCCTGCTACCCACCTACAGGAGGGATATTTCACAAGCAGTGAGGCAGTGTTGCAGGTGTCCCTCTTTCTCTCTCCCTTTCTATCTTCCTCCTACTCCACCACCCAGTTCTCTGTGTCTTACAAATAAAAAAGGAAAGGGAGAGAGAGAGAGAGAGAGAGAGAGAGAGAGAGATGGAAAATGGTCACTTGCAGGAATGTTATGGAATCACAATCCTAGTCTTTTATAATTTTATAAATAACTATCAAATCACTAACTAAAAAAAAATCTATGCACACCTAGATTCATCGCAGTGCTATTTGTAACAACCAACATTTGGAAACAACCCAAGCATCCAACATTAGTTAAATGGCTAAGAAATTGTGATATGTAAGAAATGAAGGCATATTCTCCTCTGCTGAAACATGGAATGACACAGAGGGAATCATGTTGAGCAAGAAAAGCCAGAAGGAGAACAGACACTTGATGATCTTGCTTATAGATGGCCTCTATGAAACAAAGCAAGGGATAATATAGGTTAGTCCTCACTGGACAACAACCTATCACAGTATATTCAGGATCTCAGAAAGGAGAATGGAGGATGACTAAGGGAAGGTTTGAGGCCTAAGTCCCTATGGTGGTGTAAGATGATAGTTTGATTTTGGGTCAAATGTATGCACTACCTTGGGGAAATATGTAAATGTACCTTGTGACAACAAAAAACCCTGTCAGTCAACATTTTCTCCATAAAGTTGTATTGAGATTAGAAAAGTAAATAAATCAAATCCAATAAACAACCCCCTCCTGCCAAAAAAAAGGCCACTGGGAGCATGGATTAGTTGTGCAGGCACTGAACCCCAGTGATAACTCTGGTGGCAAGAAAAAGGAAGAGAAAGAAAAGAAAAAGAAAAAAGAATGAATTAAGTATAATCCCTTGCACGAGCTGAGCTCACATCTCCATGTCTCCAGAGATTCACGCCATGTTCCCCATTCCAAACCAATCTCCTAAATCCCTCCTCACTAAAAACAAAAAGCACTTTTATGATATCTTTAGCCTTGCATTTGCCACTCCCCTCCGCAATGCATAAACATCTTTCCCCATGAAATTTCTATTAAAATATGGCTCAGGTGTCATCTTTTAGGAAGACTTCCTGGCTCCTTGGGTTGGGGATGAGGCCTTTGCTATGAGTTCCTGCAGTTTTTGTGCATTTTTTCTCAGCTTCTTTTTATTTTTGTCCCTATCATCCATTTGCATATAAATTTACATGTAAATTCTCCTTTATGAGAGAAATTACACAGGAGGAAGAGGTTTCATTCACACAGGGTTGAGCTCTGGAGAACCACAAGTTATTGTAATGTATCTTAAGATTTTTTTGTTCCAAGGGGCTGGGTGGTGCACATACTACAGTGCACAAGGACCAAGTTCAAGTCTCTAGCTTTATGAGTGGTGAAGCAGTTTTTCGGGGTTGGGGTGGGGTGGGGTGTGTCTCTCCCTTTCTTTACCTCCCTTTCCTCTCTGTATCAAAAGATTTAAAAAAATAAAAGAAGAATAAAAAGAAAAATATAGCTGCTAGGAGTTATGGATTTGTTTTACAGGCACTGAGTTCCAGCAATTATCCTGGTGAAAAAAAATAAAAATTCTTTGCACCTGAGAACAGACTCCTGTTCCCCTAGAGAATGCATGTCCTAGTCTAGTTTTTTTTTCAGACTGCCTTAATAATCACTCTCTTTGTTTCCTCCAATAAAATAGAATTACTTTGAAAACAGAGATGCTTTTATTGGATTATTAGAAAAGTCATGACACATTTTTACATAGGAAAATATGTCATGATTTTTCTGAAAACCTCATTATCTTTACAGTCCCAGAGACTAGAACTATTGCTGGCACCAAGGAGACTTCAGTGAGTGCCTGACCCACAGAGAGGAAGAATGAATCCATGGGAGCAGACAATCACTGGTTTTGAGGGGAGGGTCTCTGAGAGATCTTTGTGAGTCCTTGATCCTGTAATGCCAAGATATAGTTTCCCTCTCCAAGGTGCAGCAAACCCAATCTGGCTCACTCGAACAGTTAGAATAAGGCTAGGGCTGCCATTTAGGGAACAGGGCATAAGGCCTGAACTGCCGTTTTAGGGAAAAGGCAAACCTAGAACATCCTCCCTCCCCAGTTCCTACAGCATTTGGGTCAGCTCCAGGCAGCACTTCCAACTCCATCTGCCTTTTCTGGGCTATAGCCCAATTGGCAGCCATAAGGCCCTGTAGCTAACTGCCAGCTCTGCTCAGACCATTTTGGAGGTGGAAGCACTCCAAGACACTCTCTCCTTGAGACCGCTCCAGTTTTAGAAAGCTTAGAAAGGAGCAACTGTTTAACCAGAACAGAAACTTTCTGAGAGGGGAAAAAAAAAAAACCCAAAAAAATGCAGGATCACCAGGAACTTTCAAAGTGAGCCTAAACAGATGTTAATGATATTATAAGTAGCTTTTATATCACGACAGAAGGTTTACAACTATTAGTGAAAAGGCAGGAGAGGGGGCCAGCCTGCTCGTTTGCTCTGCTCAGCTCTAGTTAAAAAAAAAATTAATGGGACCGCGGAACAGATGCAAAATTGCAGCATTACTTATTGCAATGTTATTTTCAGGCTTCTTGAGTGCTGCCTGTTTAACAAAATGCATACTATCTGGCTTGAATCCATAATGACAGCTGCTTTTTGTGGCCAAACAGGAGGCCTGGATTTGTGAAAGAATCTCTAGAATACAGAACTGTTCAGGTCAATCAAAGTTCATTTCGATTGAGAAATGACAGAATTCATTCTGAGTATGACTACCTTTCTGGGAGGTGGACAGGCCCAAGAAAGCAAGTTGCTGAGTGCATCATCCTCTGTAGATCCTTTGCTGGTATGTGGTCATTTTAGATGGTCACCTTACAATACAGCACTGAGTTCCAAGGAGTTGTTGAGTAGGGTTTGAATGTCTCTGTGTCAGTCATCATTTAGAAGTCTCCAAGAGTTGGTGTATTGCACCAAAGTAAAAGATTCTGGGGTGGATGTGGGGGGTGGGGTGCGGAGTCCAAAAAGGATGACAGAGGACCTAGTGGGGGTTGTATTGTTATGTGGAAAACTGAGAAATGTTATGCATGTACAAAATATTGTATTTACTGTTGAATGTAAAACATTAATCCACCAATAAAGAAATTAAAAAAAAAAAAAAAGAAGTCTCTAAGAGAGATTATTTGTGACTTCTGCCCATGCTAGTGCTGGAACTAGTCACCTTGCCATCACCCAAAAACATGTTAGAAATAGGTCTTTGCTCTACCTTAAACCAGCTTTATTCTAAACCAGGAATCAGTAACTTGGAGAAGGGACTTAGTGATCTGTGTTTTAACCAGTTCTCTGGGTGACTCTGATATCAATTCAAATTGAGAGGCACTACATTGAAAGATCAAGCATTAAAAGAAGGGAAGAGTGCTTTGAAAAAGAGTCCATCAAAAATCCTTCCAAAGCCAGTCTCTTGCCTAAACACCTTCTACCACTGCTCTTACCACAGCCAGAACCATTCTTGGTTGCTGTTGGTATGCATGAGACCCCTTCTGTTTCATTTGGTTTAAATCCCCCCTACTTAACACTATTCTATTTACATAACCACTGTTAACAAGCACCACCCTCCCTCCAGGGCATTGGTGGTTCAGTGATAGGATTCTCGCCTGCTCCACCCCCCTCCTTGTCACACCCTCATCCTCTCCTTGTCACACTCTGATTTTCACCAGTCACTTTTCTCTCCACCCTCTCTATGTCACATCCTGTTTCCACCCTACTTGGCAAGTATATATAAAGACAGCATTGTGAGTTTTACAGTACTTGACTTTAGCTTAACTCATCTTAGATTGTGCTGTGTCCTGCATGAATAAAGAGATACTGCCTACAGCTCAACCATGAGTCCCTGGTCATCTGTTACCCGCCCGTGAAGCCAGCCCGGCGAAAACAACCTAGCCCGGCGAAAAAACAGGTTGCCTATAATGAGGCATCTCAGCTACTTTAGTCTATCAATAGTTAAAGGGGCAAAAAGCAACTGAAAATTACCAAGCTGGCTTAACACTCATGAACTGAAAAAAAAAAAAGTATGGGCACCTAATTATGATACTACTGAACCAAAACAGACACAAAGCCCAGTGGAACAAAACTGAGAGCCCACAAATCAGCACACACACCTATAATCAACTAATTTTTGAAAAGAAAGCCCCCAAAAATCTAATGGAAAAATGAGAGCCTACACTTAATAATGGTCTTGTTGGTCAATACCAGGACCTCTAATAGATCCCTCTCTCCACCATCACTGGTTATTTCCATCAGGAATGTAATAAGCCCTCTTGTGAGCTTCTCTGGGACTTTGCTCTCACTATAAAGTAGCAATGGTAGGGACTGTCCCACTTTCCAAAGGGAGGCTGGGTATTCCTACTCTGCCACTTGAGGAAGACTGACGGGTCCTGAAAAGAGTGCAGCCTAGAATGTTCCCAGCTGTGACCATGAGCTTCGAGCTCAGACCATAGGGTCTTAGAGGTGACACAGGCTCCTGTGCTATATATAAATAGAGATGGGCCCTTGGTCAGATGGATAGGTTTAACAGTTACTTTTATTCATAAATTTTCTTCAAGATTGGGAGGTACTCTTCCCTAACCCAACTTTCTAGCCCTATTTTAAACTCTGATACCATCTTCTCAGACAATATTTTTGTCTAACACCATGTTGGCTATCAAACTCAAGTAAAAACTATGATAGACATAGGCCCCTAGGAACAGACCTAAAATAGGCTTCTATACTTCTTTCCACCCTAATGTCCCTATTCTCATGTGTTCTATTCCTATTTTTTGGTTCCTGTCTATTGAACATTTTGTCCTGATTTATATCTTACTGCCGTTCAGCCACCAAGTTGTAGATGCTATCATGATTCCATCCTGAATTCCCTGGACAGACAGCCTCACTAATCCTGGAACCTCACCTCTCCAGAGCCATACTCAACTAGGGAAAGGTAGAATCAGGTTGGGGGTATGGATCGACCTGCCAATGCCTATGTGCAGCGGAGAAACAATTATAGAAGCTAGACCTTCCACCTTCTGCACCCCATACTCCCAGAAAGGGAAAAATGATAGGGGGAAGATGAGCAGAAGGCTCTGAACTCTAACTCTAACTCTAACTCTAATGCCTGAAGAGAGAAGAGGAAAAAGGTAGGGACATTTGGAGTAGTGATCGGTGTATGTGTGACTTGGAAAGGAAGAGAAGATGGGACCATGGAAAAAGATGGACAGATATAGATGGATAGTTGTAGAAATAATAGTTAACCCATATCTGCAGCCTTGGGAGAACTGCTGTAGCTTATAACGGAGGGGATGGGGAGATAGAACTCTGGTGGCAGGAATACCGTGGAATATATATTATACCCCTATTAGCTTATAATTTTATGAATCACTATTAAATAATAAAATTAAATAAAAATAAAAAGAAAGAAAAAAGAGAGCCTATTCAGCAAATAGGGTTTGGAAAACTGGGTTGAAATATGCAGAAGAAAGATACTGGACCACGAAATTTCATCATATACAAAAATTACTTCCAAATGGATCAAAGATTTAAAAGTTAGACTAGAACCTTTCAAATACCTAGAGGGAAACATAGGCAGAACTCTTTTCCATATACATTTTTGCAAAATCCTCACCAGTTTGAATCCAACTGCAAGGATGGCAATATAATAGATAAATAAATAAATTAGCAAACAAACAAATGAGTAAATAAGTAAATAATCCATCTTGATAATTACTATAACATTAGGGATGGGGGAAAGATAGTGGGGGAATGATCCAAAGGAAGACAAACAGCAGAAGGCCACATCTAGCTCTCCAGATGCTCAGTTGCTGTTTCTGAACTTCCTCCTAACCTGTTTTCACTCCCAGCCTGGCTTTTGAGTTGGGAACATGGCTCACTGTTTAACACCACACATATTCATTTCTGGCTTAACTTTTTTTCACTCTGCAAGGAAAGTAGCAGAGACCTGCTTAGCTCAACAAATCATGTAAAATAGGTTTCTCCACAGAGCTTTGCCTCTTCATTAGGACAGAACTCAGACTGGGGCTGGAGGCTTTATCCCTCTTTCAAAGCAAATCCTCCAAAGGATGTGCAAATGAAGCAGGCTTGCAAGGGGGAGAAATGGAAATGTTGGTAGAGAAATCAGTTGCTTGCGTGAAATAACAATGAGCACAAACCTATGCACATTAAAAAAAAATGGTTAGAAAATATATTTGGGGAGGATCACCCTTTCCAGCTATACTATAGGATGTAATGACTGGCTTATTTTGACTTTCAAAATGAATCATACATACATGGCCTTGTTTAAGGGAGGAATAGGGGAAGCTGGCATGGCCAGTGTTCCCCCAACATTAGAAGGTTCATGTATTACCTCTACAAAGAACTGAGGAGAGGGCATGAATATTCAGGCATTTTAAACTTTAATTTTAAAATTGAGAATATTCACATGATAGGGCATGGAAGAGAGAGAGAGAGAGAGAGAGAGAGAGGACACTTTCAAGATCTACAAAGGCAGACAGTGAAAGCTCAAAAGTCCAGCCCTTTAAAACTCAAGCCCCACCTCCACCTTTCTGAGCCACACCTGTAACCACTCCTATTTTCTGGGTGGTACCTTGTCCCTCAACAGCCTGATATAACTACAAACTCCAGACCTCCATGGTGTGATTCCAGAAGATTCCAGAATATAACATCTCCTTATTGGTTGAGATAAAATTATTTACATTGGAGGGGCTATTAACCAATCTCCCACTAACCATTTTGCCAGATTAGGGCATTCTACCTTCTCAGTAAAATACAATGACCAGTGAATATTCCGGATCAATCAGTTTCTCTCTAGCATTCCCACTGAACATATGCTAGTGCTATTGCTTGAACTGTAAAAACTTAGAGTTACTTATGTTTATTCCCAAGCCTGCTTATGCCAGTTTCATTTCTATTGTAATTGTAATTTAATGAATCTTACATAATCAGTGAAACACAAGCATAATTGTTCTATGAAAACTGAGTTAGATGCTTTAGCAAGATTCAGTGAAGAAGGGTCATTAAGCAAAATTTTGCTGCTCATTATACAGAGAAAGAACTTGAAAACATTGGGGAAAATAAAAATCTAGATAGAGTTAAGTTAATTTAGATTTCTTTAAATTCACACCCAAACTGGAAACCACAACTATAAATTATACATGATGCCAACCTGACTTCCCTGGGCAGACGACCTCAACAATGAGTCCTGGAACCCTGCCTCCCCAGAGCCCTACCCCACTAGGGAAAGATAGAAACAGGCTGGGGGTATGGATTGACCTGTCAATGCCCATGTCTAGAAGAGAAGCAATTACAGAAACTAGAACTCCCACCTTCTGCACCCCATAAAGATCTTTGGTTCATATCCCCAGAGGGATAAACAACAGGGGAGCTTCCAATGGAGGGGATGGGATGTGGAACTATGGTGGGGCTTGGTGCCTGCAATAGAATTGTATGAAATTATATTCCTCTTATTCCATAATCTTGCCACTCATTATTACAACACTAATAAAATAATTTATTTTTATTTTTAATACTTATTTATTTATTTTTCTTTTTGTTGCCCTTGTTGTTTTTCATTGTTGTTGTAGTTATTGATGTCGTTCGTTGTTGGATAGGACAGAGAGAAATGGAGAGAGGAGGAGAAGACAGAGAGGGGGAGAGAAAGACAGACACCTGCAGACCTGCTTCACCTCCTGTGAAGCGAACCCCCTGCAGGTGTGGAGCTGGGGGCTCGAACCGGGATCCTTACACTGGTCCTTGCGCTTTGCACCACCTGCGCTTAACCCGCTGCACACCGAACTCCCAAAATAAATAAATTTAAAAAATGGCCACCAGGAGCAGTGGATTTATAGTGCTAGCACCAAGCCCCAGAGATAACCCTTCAGAAAAAAAAAAAAAAGGTAAACAGTTATTAAAAAAAAATACAAGAAATGTAGAATTTCAGGGGCCAGGCAATGGTACATCTGGTTGAGTGCACATATTACCAAGCACAGGGACCAGAGTTTGAGCCGCTGCTCCCCACCTGCATTGGGGAGACACACTTCATGAGCTGTAAAGCAGATTTTCAGGTATCTTTCACTGTCCCTTTCTATCTCTCCCTTCCCTCTCAATTTATCTCTGTCCTATCAATTAAAATAGAAAGAAAAATAAAAGGAAAGAAAAAGTGGTCACAGGGAGCATTGGATTCCTATTGCAGGCACCAAGCCCCATTGATAACCCTGGTGGTAATAAAAACAATACAGAATTTCAAGACCAATCAGGGATGATTGTCCTTTCCAAAGAGATACTGAGGCCTACTCAAGTTTGAAACGCATCATTAGTGCTAAAGCCACTAAAGGTGGATACTGGGATGCACTGGATCGACCTTCTCGTGGTGCATCCCGTGAGTACCCATTTATTGGGGAAACTGACGATCCTTCCTAGCCGACTGAATCCACATGGATCCCAGTCACTTTCAAAGCCAGCAACAAGCAGACATCAGGCTCAACCTGACGCTGTTGACTGGCTACGGAAGAAGGACAAACGCTAGAAGAAGAAGGTTGTGACTGTCCTTTTAGAAAACAACATGATAGGTGACTCTCTAGTAAAAAGTTGACTTCTTATTCTAATTCAGCAAGCCTACTTCTAGGGATATTTCCTAAGGAAATAAACAAAAGAAGAAAAGTTGAGTTTTGAGAGATAGGTCATTGGAGTACAGGATTTGACTATTTATTTATTTATTTTCTCCTTCTGTTGCCCTTGTTGTTTTATCATTGTTGTGGTTATTATTATTGTTGTTGGATAGGACAGAGAGAAATGGAGAGAGAAGGGGAAGACAGAGAGGGGAGAGAAATACACCTGCAGACCTGCTTCACCGCCTGTGAGGTGACGCCCCTGCAGGTGGGATAGAGAGGGAGAGAGGGAGAGAGACAGACAGACACCTGCAGTATAACCTCACCACTTCCAAAATTTTCCCCCTGCAGGTGGGGACCGGGGACTCGAACCTGGGTCCTTGCGCATTGTAACATGTGCACTCAACCAGGTGCACCCCCACCCGGCCCCTAACATATTTTTTAAGAAGAAATGTTGAATAAATGTATCGTCACAAAGGATAGTATCTAAGCTATCTACAGTAATGGAGCAGTTGGAAACATTCTAAATAAGAGAAGAATGATAAGTAAATTATAGGCAGTGAATAAAAAACAACAGATAATATGAGCTCAAAAGATGGCAAAATGTTTATAGAGTTAAGTAAAACATGTACCATGCACTGGGTTATAATTATGATGTAGAAATACCAACTAGGAAATGAGTACTTCCACTCTCTTAATGTGATATTATTGATAAGTAATGATTCAGTTTTCATCTTTAAAAATTATTTTAATGCAATTTTAATGTTTCCATAATGAAAATGACTCAATCATTTCATTTAAAGACACCATTATTTAAAATTCACACTACACTCTCAACACACAGTTGAAAGACATTTTTAACTATGTAAAGCACTGTTGCAATGTCACCAGCCAGCTGTTGTACGTAAAACATCGAGATCTAATACGTTCTGCAGCAGATGGGTAGTTAGAGAAACCAGTCTTAAGTAAGGGAACTGGCAATACCTGAATTATCTTCATCTTTGCGGATTTTGAGCTTGACGAGGTCTTCACACTGCTGAAGGATCTGAACAGCATCTTCCATGGAACAGTTGTCCAGCCGGATGTTATCTATTGCAAGAAGTTTGTCCCCAAGTTCCAGGGTTCCAGTTCTGTCAGTAAATGCATTGCAGTGCGTGAGAAATGCTGAGCATTTCACTAGGCCATTTAAGAGGCAATGAACATTGTAGCATTGTGATGGTCTTTTTAGAGGAAAAGAAGCTTCTTAACTGTTTTCAGATTGCACTGTGTTCTCACCCCCTGCCCCACCTTTTTCTTTTCTTTTTTTTTAATTAAAATTTGATCACATCAAATCGATGGGGTTTACAGTAATATTTATACCCCTTTCCCATATTAGGGAGCTGCTCTTTTCCCTGATTCAGCTTTCTGGTCCTTTTCCCAGCCGTGACATCATCTCCCCAGACAATAATTAGGATCCACCTGCATATTAGATTTTAGGCTCAGGCAAAAACAACAACAACAACAACCCCCCCCCCAAAAAAAAAACACTAGTATAGCTACAGGCCCTTTGAAATATAACTAAAATATGCCCACTAGCTATCTACAAAATGGAGGACCCCCCAACACTTCATCTGCACTATTCCAGCCTTTAGGTCCATGATTGGTTAACAATTTGTTTGGCTATGTATGTTAACTCTCTTTTCAGCTACCAGGTTCCAGATGCTAGCAGGATGCGACCAGACTTCCCTGGACAGACAACCCCACCAATGTGACTTGGAGCTCCGCTTCCCCATAGCTCTGCCCTACTAGGGAAAGAGATAGACAGGCTGGGAGTATGGATCGACCTGTCAATGCCCATGCTCAGCGGGGAAGCAATTACAGAAGCCAGACCTTCCACCTTCTGCATCCCACAATGATCTTGGGTCCATACTCCCATAGGGGTAAAGAATAGGAAAGCTATCAGTGGAGGGGATGGTATATGGAGGTCTGGTGGTGGGAATTGTGTGGAGTTGTACCCCTCTTATGCTATGGTTTAGTCAATGTTTCCTTTTTACAAATAAAAATTTTTTTAAAATATATTTTTTTAAATTTATAAAATGGAGATATTGACAAGACCATAGGATAAGAGGGGTACAATTCCATACAATTCCCACAACCAGAACTCCCTACCCCATCTACCCCCCCTGCCCTGAAAGCTTTCCTATTCTTTATCCTTCTGAGAGTATGGACCCAGGATCATTATGGGGTGCAGAAAGTGGAAGGTCTGGCTTCTGTAATTGCTTGCCCACCGAACATGGGCATTGGAAGTCGATCCATACTCCTTTGCCTAGTATATTTGTGGTATCAAGTTGCAAAGTATTAGAAATATTTTTTCCTTATGCTTTATTGGACTGAGCCAGAAATTCATGCAAGCTTTACTCAGGAAGTGTTTCCCCCCTCCGGGGTTATCACTGGGGCCTGGTGCCTGCACTATGAGTCCACTACTCCTGGTGGCCTTTTTCTTTCTTTCTTTCTCCATTTTATTGTATATGACAGAGAAATGGGGGGGGGAGACAGAGAGGGAGAGAGAAAGCTAGACACCTGCAGACCCGCTTCACCACTTGTGAAGCCACTTCCCTGCAGGTGGGGAGCTGGGGGCTGGAACTGGGATCCTTGCACTTTGTACTATGTGTGATAAACCTGGTGCGCCACCGCTGATCCCCCATTCAGGAATTTTAAGGTAGGTCTGAGGCTCAGGATCTTTGACATTCTCCTCTGCACCTGGAAACTCATCCAGTCAGAAGAGGGAGGAAATATTTCTTTAATGAAATTACTGGGATAATAGATAACATGTTTTAAAAATGTTTTTTAAATAAATACTTATTTATTCCTTTTTGTTGCCCTTGTTTTATTGTTGTAGTTATTATTGTTGTTGTTATTGATGTCATTGTTGTTGGATAGGACAGACAGAAGTGGAGAGAGGAGGGGAAGACAGAGAGGGGGAGAGAAAGACACCTGCAGACCTGCTTTACAGCTAGTGAAGCGACTCCCCTGCAGGTGGGGAGCCGGGGGCTTGAACCAGGATCCTTATGCTGGTCCTTGCACTTGGCACCACCTGCACTTAACCCACTGCGCTACCACCCGACTCCCTGAAAATGTTCTTAACTGGAAGAAAAAAACTGTCATACCAGTGAAATCAGACTCCAAAGGACTGAATTTCTTTCTCCTTTCTTTCTTTTTCAGATTTTGTTTATTTATTAATGAGAAAGATAGGAGGAGAGAAACCATCACTCTATTACATGTGCTGTGGGGGACTGAACTCGGGGCCTCATGCTTGAGTGTCTAACACTTTATCCATCATGCCACCTCCCAGACCACCCAAAGGACTGAATTTCTTAGAGAGGAGTTAGGGTTCTTTGTAGAGAAGGAGAGGAGCAGAGAGGATGCCTCCCATCTTTCTTTGGTAGGAAGAAAACACTTCGAGAAAAATCCAGGTTTTGGACTCTTAGTGTATCCCCTCATCTCCAGGAAAATAATAACTATGGCAGGGGAAGAGATTTCTGTTTGGAGTAAGAAATACTCTGGTTTGGGATTATTTGTGCAAATCAAGTAGATTTTCCTTAATGAAAAATCTGGCGTGGCATAGTTTGGCTGCAACACCAGGTGGAGAAGGGCTGCTTCTGTCCTATTTCACTAGTATCTCTCCGATCACTTAAAGTATTTTTGATCTGTGAAATAAAGTTTGCAACTCCCTGCTTTTGAAGACATGTAGATCAAATAGGAGACATGAATATTAATTAGGGCTTAAGGGTCTGATTTGTCCAGAGAAGTCTTTTTGACTTTTACCAAAGTTCCCCCACTCACAAGCTATCATCTCCATGGGCTGTCTTCATAACTGGGGCATTTTTTTTTTAAATAATTTTTCAGCTGGAAAATGAAAAATAAAAGATGATTTGTGAAGTAAAACCCATGCTGGACTCATGAAAGACCCTAAAGAAAATTTTGGGATGAGCGTTGTCTGCACTGGGTGAAGAAACAGATTGACAGGGCTGGGTGGTGGCACAGCTGGTTAAGAGCACATGCTACAATGTGTAAGGACCTGGGTTTGGGTCCCCAGTCCCCCACCTGCGGTGGGAAAGCTTCACAAGCAGTGAAACAGTGTTGCAGGTTTCTCTCCTTCTCTCTCCTTCTCTATCACCCCCTTCCCTCTCAATTTCTGGCTGTCTCTATCCAATAAATAAATAAAGACCATAAAAATTTAAAAAAAGAAACAGATTGACAAGAAGTGAGAAATATACTCAGCTATTGACACAAGAGATACAAAACAGGATAGATTAATAGTTGCTGACTGAGGACCAGTGAAATAGCTCACTTGAAATGTGCACAACCAGCGTCTGAGCCTGGCCTCCGTTACACAACTTCAGTGTTGTGGTCTCTTTCGCTCCCCACCTGCAGGGGAGTCGCTTCACAGGTGGTGAAGCAGGTCTGCAGGTGTCTGTCTTTCTCTCCCCCTCTCTGTCTTCCCTCCTCTTTCCATTTCTCTCTGTCCTGTCCAACAACAACGATATCACTAACAGCAACAATAATAGCTGTGACAATAAAAAAACAAGGGCAACAAAAGGGAATAAATCAAATATTAAAAAAAATTTAAAAAACAATAAGTGTCTAGAAAAGATTGAGAGTGCCCAATCCATTTAGAAAGCCTGCCTTGGGTGTGCAAGGGACCATTTTTTTGCTTTTATTTAGCAATGACTTGGAGTGACTCAGAAAATCCAGTCTCCTTACCTGTGTGCCACACTGCCTTTCTTGATATCTGAAATGACAAGGGGATCTCCTGGCTTTCTACTTGATGGTGCTATAACAAAGGAGATAGAAGTCACACTGTTAACACTCATGATTCAACCGCTCCTGTACATCCCCCTTGTTTTATAGTAACTGTTAATGTGAGTACAAGTTGTGTTAAAGTCAAAATGATCAGCAAACAAATTAGAAAGTGCACCAATCACATCTTCTTGTTAGAAGAACTTATTTTCATTTAATTTTTATAAAGTTAAAAACTGAAGCACAATCATGTACATTTGCAATTGGAGGGATGCCTGAGAAGTCCAGGTCTATTTTTACCAGTGATTCTTGAGAGAAGGAAATGAAGGTGGATAATCCAATGGGAGAACATTAAGAGCACCTGGGGACACCCTTTAGTAGAACTTACATGTGATTCCTACTATACCCCTTCTTTCAGTCACCCCTAGTGAGGGGACACCATGGTTTATGGAATTCCATCATATTATTCAACTTCACCGAAGTGAAGAAAGTGGATGTGAATCACTGATCTAAAGTTCTATTTGTTTTTCCAGAAGGGATTTTTTCCCCCCTATTCAACAACTTAAATTATAAATCTTTAAACTTGTTCACTAATGCATTCAGAATGCCCTGAATGTTATGGAATGTGACTTTTTTTTTTTATTATTATATTGACAGTAGCAAATACTGGTGCTATTTATATTTTTATACATGTTCATATTCTAAACCTGACCATATCTCACTGCATTTACAAATAAAGTTACTACCTTGCACAGTGGTTAGTTTGGGGTTGTGTAAGTTTTTTCAAGACTATTTCTGTGAGATGATAATGAAAGCAATTATGAACAAGTCTACTTAGAATTGACCCTGAAATGGATTATAGCTTTTACAAATACAAAGCATCATCTTACTATAGAAAGTATGTTTATTGAAATTATGATACTTAAAATGAGTCACACCAGCATTTGCTTAGAAAAAAAACTGCCTCCAAGATGGAATATTTTGCCTACTAGAAGTCCAGAGTGGTTTTCTCTTGAAGATCATTAAAAGGCCCCTAAAGTTAGATTTTATTGTAAACAGTCTGAATAGCCTATAGTGATCATAGAGCCATAGCATGTCCCACAATCCCATCTAATCCCACAGATGCACAGAGACAGATGGTTTAATATCATACCACAACATTGAAAGAAAAAGCAAATTTCTACCAATGCCTTACCCACTGTCTAAACTAGTCATAGTGCAAATGGGACTTTATCCAATCATTATTCTTTTTCTCTCCCCCAATCATTATTCGTAGCTTCTAGCAAAGAATGAAAACATCCTATTCATTGCAGTTAATTTATAATTTAAACATCCATCCAGTGATTTGAGACAATTTCTTTAGAGAAATAGACACCTAGCATTTTTAACCATGTCATTATCTCAGGACTGCAATCTGTTCTGGGTATTTGTCACAAAAATTTAAATGTTGCTATTATCAGGATGTATAGTTTTTCTAGCAGCCGTTGTTGAATTTGCACAGCATTTTGCCAAGTTGTAGGAACCATTACAAAACATTCAATGTTTTCTTGCTTTTAAAAGAAGAACCCATGCTCTGTTGACAGTCTGAGACAATGCAATAGTAGAGGCAACAAAATATATCAGATCCATTCTGTCACCTGTAAAATAGAGAAAAACAGCATTCTGATCTCTTGGGCATATCCACACAGCTTCTCAGAAAAGTTAAAAAAAAAACTTCTCAGAAAAGTTAAAAAAACTTCTCAGAAAAGTTAAAAAAAAAGATGGCTAAGGATTAAAACTTCTTTTGGTTTACATACATGTATGGTGGCCATTCTTAGGTTTGTTTAGTAGATTCTTCTCTATCCATTTAATCAAATCTACCTTTGAGGTCTGAAGGGTTCAATGTGGCACATATCCATAGGAGTGAGGAAGTTAAACCCAGAAATGGGACCACATCTGAATGAACTCCTGTCACTTCCATGTCTACCAGACATATGTAAGATGGCAAAGGTCGGGGGCATGTGAGGCAGGTAAGTTATGACTTTCACACACTAGACCTGTGTCTTAATTCTCCACAACCTGAGAAGTCACAAATCAAGCACATGCTCTGTAGTGTCTTTAAAAATTTAATTAGTTGCCATGATTTAAAAAAAAATAGTGCATATCATTGAGAAAGCAGAGAGGCAATACAGTATACATAGTCTTTAAAAGTCTGCACTGGCTGTCAAAATACTGAAGTTCCGAAACCCTAGCTCTGAGCACATAGCCTTGAAGTGTTTTAGTTTTCCTCTGTAAAACAGAGATGAAGAACAATCATTGTGCTAGCTATCATTGTCCAGCAATCTTGGAACTCAATTCCTTGCTACTCTCTTGAGAGGGCATCAGTTGCCCACCTGCCACTGTCCTCATTAGACTGATGTCACTTACTGGATTTGCTTTACCATTGGGGGCTTCTGAGTTTGTAACACTAACACTCACTGCACTTTTGAATGTGGTTCATGTTCTCCACAGAACTGTCCCTTTGTTTAATACACTTTTACTGGATATCAGCTATAAGTGAGGCACCTCCACTGTGGGCACCGATCACTAGGCCCCAGAGCAGCTGGGCATCAAGGAGAAGAAACATTTTGATATTCATTTTAGCATGCTCAGGCAAACAGTTTCTGCAGACATATTATGTAGCATATGATTATTTGTCTTTTCTGTGGGATATATTTTCCTTGACCTTATCTGTTGCCTTGATGCCTTAGTTTGCTTAGTTTTCTTAATGCTTAACATGAATGTGATTTCTCAGATTGTTCAAGTTGTTTATATAAATCTCCTCTTTCAATATGTTCAATAAATGTCAGGAACATTATCAGAAACTTTATAACCTGTCTGGACTGCTTGTTTTCTAGACTTGGTAACCCAGAAGCTCTGCTATCCTGCAACCTTGGAATCACTGTATCCTGAATTCACTTCATTTTTTTTTCCACCTGTGTTATCCCCTGGGACTTGGTGTCTGTATAATGGCTCCATTATTCCTGGCAGCCTTTTATTCCTTTTTCTTTCTTTTTTGAGAGACTGAGGGGAAGAGGGAGGGAGAGAGACAAAGAAGAGAGACACAGCACTGCTCCACTGCTTCTGAGGTCTTCCCATGCAGGCGGGGTCTGGCGGGGGGCTTGACTTGGGTTCCTGTGTGTGTTAACTAGGTAAGTCACCACTTGGCCCCTGCACTTTTCTTTTCTAACTTTACAATAGTATCCCTTTATTCAGATTTTTATTCTTTTTTTCTTTATTGGGGAATTAATGTTTTACATTCGACAGTAAATACAATAGTTTCTACATGCATAACATTTGCCAGTTTTCCGTATAACAATACAACCCCCACTAGGTCCTCTGTCATCCTTTTTGGACCTGTATTCTCCCCCCACATCCACCCCAGAGTCTTTTACTTTGGTGCAATATGCCAGATTTCTATTCTTTTTTGCCTCCAGGGTTATCAGTGGGGCTCACTGCCTGCACTACAAATCCACTGCTCCTAGACGCCATTTTTTTCCATTTTGTTGCCCTTGTTGCGCTTGTTGTAATTGCTATTGTTGTCATAGTTATTGTTGTTGGATAGGACAGAGAGAAATCAAGAGGAGGGGAAGACAGAGCGAAAGATAGACACCTGCAGACCTGCTTAACTGCTTGTGAAGTGATCCCCGGCAGGTGGGGAGCTGGGGGCTTGAACCAGGATCCTTATACCGGCCCTTGCACTTTGCACCATGTGCACTTATCCCACTGCACTACAACCCAGCTCCCCTCAGATTTATTTTCTACAGTTTCAGTTACTAAAGGTCAACTATGGTACAACAATATTATGTACAGCAAGATGTTTTGCATAAGACACCACATTCTGGGTCAGCAAAATAGCTCACTTGGATAGCAACCCAGGCTTGAGCCCAGCCCCAACTACACAAAGCACTGAAGTAAGCTTTGATACTGTAGCCTTTTTCGTGCTCTCTGTATTTCTCTGCCTTCTCTGGAGAGAGAGAGACAGAGAGAGAGATACAGAGAGAGAGATACAGAGAGAGAGAGAGAGAGAGGCAATCCTTTAGCACTGCAACACTAGTGAAGCTTTCACCTTGCAGATGGGGACAGAGGCCTTGAAACCTGGTCCTTGCACATGGTGATGTGTCCACCACTGTCTGCCCCCACATTCATATAATCTTTATCATATATTGCTACAGTTATATTTTTAGCTTTAGGTATTATGGATAGTAGTTTATTGTGTCTAGTTTAAAGATCAAATATTAAACATGATTACAGCTATGTACATATAGGGAAAATGGTGTATATATACTTTAGGGGTTGGTACTACTTCCTTTTTTCCTTCCTTCTTTCCTCCTCTTTACATTTATTTTAGAAATATTTTATTTATTTGTGGGGAAGGGCCCACTGTCTGGGAAGTCCAGGCCATTATTTCCATGAGAGTCTGGGAGGGTTGACCCGGAGCCCTCTCCTTCTCAGGAGAGGCGGTAGGCAGGTCCTCACCTGACCTCATGACCTATGATGGGTGGGCTTTTCCAGACTGGGAACCTTCCTGCACATGCTTCCTCATTCCCTTTAAACAAAGGCCATGAATTACTGTGTGTGGCCAACCGAAACCCACTGCAAATATCCTGGTTTTGCATAACTGCCCCCTCCCACCCTGCCCTGAGGTGCTCATGATTCTCCTTTAGAGAGAAGCCTGCTTATGCATGGTGAGCTCATGACCAGACCTTGTATGGTAACTTTCCAGTAATGAACAAACACCTGATAGGTCAAGATTTAACTCTGTATTGTGTATATGGATTAATGATGACCTTAATCTTTCTCAAACCCTTGGGTATATCTACTTGCTTGTATTCTCCAATAAATGAGTCATCTCTCTGAAGCTTCTCCTGGAGGAGGAAGTTGTGATTTAGTCCTCTCCGTGCACTCTCAATCACCAGGGTCTCCCAGGACCCCCAGGGGCTGCCCCAGTCTCTGCTGCCAGTAGCCAGGGAGGTGGAGAGCCCAGGACAACTCACACTTATTTATTTTAATGACATAAATACAGAGAGAATGAGAATGGGAGAGAGAGACAGAGAGAGAAAGAGAGAGAGAGAGAGAGAGAGAGAGAGAGAGAGCTCAAAGAGTACTGCTCAGCTCTGGCATATAGTGATGCTGGGGATTGAACCTGGGACTCAGAGCCTCAGGTTTGAAAGCTCTTTGTATAACCATGATGCTATTTCCCCAGCCCTCATTTCTTTTTACAAGGGTACTGCTCAGCTCTGGCTTATGGTGGTTTGAGTGTCTTCTAGCTTCCATAGTTTCTACTGAGAAACCTGATGGTGTTCTGATGAGTTGACTATTGTCTTTGTCCTGAAAAGTTATAGGAAAATTCCCTCCCTCTCTCTCTACCATTGGAAGCTACTTGGATGTTTTCTGTCCCAGTGTATTTATTTATTGTTTTAAAATATTATTTATTATTGGATAGAGACAGAGAGAAATTGAGGCGGGGGGGAGAGAGACAGAGAGACACCTGCAGCACGGCTTCACCAGTCATGAGCTTTTCTCCTGCAGGTGAGGATCAGGAGCTTGGGTTCTCTCACACTGCACACTGTGATATGTGTGCTTAACCAGGTGTCCCACAGCCTGGCCCCTTGTCCCAGTGTTTCATCGCCTCATGATAAGATCTCTTGGCATAGGTATGTTTTTGATCAGGTTCTTTGTTAGCTTTCCTCTGTTTCTTTAAATTCTTCTTTCTCTTCTTAATTGATTTTTTTTTTTTTTTTTTTTTTTTTTTTTGTGGACTGGGACCTCACATGCAGGATTCCACTCCTCCCAGAGAGAAAGAGAGATGGAACTTCCCACGAAACTCCCATATGGACTCATACACAGCAAGGCAAACACCCTACCCGGTGAGCTATCTCTGCCTCTTTTCACACCTGGTTTCTTTAGTCTATTTTCACTTTTTCCTTCTCCTTGTGAGTTTCTGCCTTTTAAGAAATCTTAAAGAGTTACTTAAAAGTGAGCTAAGTGTGGAAGCAGAGTTCGAGGTATGTTCAAGCGGTTATCAACCCTGAAGTTCTTAAATCACTGATTATTTCTATCAGACACCAGTTACTATAGTTCTTAGAAATCACGTATTTTTTGCTTATTTATTTATATTTTATTGCCACTAAGGTTATCACTAGGGCTTGGTACCTGTATGACTCTACTGCTCTTGGTGGATTTTTTTTTTTTTTAATAGAGGATGAGAGCCAGAGAGATAGAGAGGAAGAGGAGGGAGAAGGAGAGGGAGAGAGGACAGGTACTTGTAGCACTGCTTTACCACTTGTGAAGCTTCCAGGTGGGAACCAGGGACTTGAATTGGGTCCTTGTACATGACTCTATGTCTGTTCTACTGGTTGGTGCCACCATCAAGTCTATAAACACCCTTTTTTTTTCTGGAGCTGGAGAGATAGTTGACTTAGGAAGGTGCCTACTTTGCCATGCATGCAACCCAGGCTTGAGCCCCAATTCCCACATCATTGAGGAAGCTTCAGTGCTGTGGTCTCTCTCTTCCTCTGCCATTCTCTTCCTAAAATAGTAGAGCCAAAGTAATGAAGCCCCAGTGATGACAAACAACCAAAACCAAAGAACCCAAACACACACACACACACACACACACACACACACACACACACACACACTCTTTTTCTGGGACAAGAAGGTGGAACAGATATAGAATGCATTATTTATAAGCAAGGGTTTCTGAATTTGACACAAAGCATTGCATATGCCAGAGTGATGCTTTGGTTCTCATTCTCTAATAAATAAATATATAAATCTGGGACCAGGTGGTGGCCCTCCTGGTTAAGCACACACACTACCACGGGCAAGGACCCAGGTTCAAGCCCCTGATTCCTACCTGTGGAGATCCAGCTTCATGAGCAGTGAAGCAGTATTGCTGCTGTCTCCCTTCCTTTCTTTCCTTTTTTTTTCCTTCCTATCTCCCCCTCCCCTCTCAGTTTCTCTCTCTACTCCCCCCCAAAAATCAGTAAATAAAATATAAAAAAACTCTCAAAATATTTAAATTATTAAAAAAATAAATATATATATATATTTTTCTGTTTGAAGGTGGGAGAAATCTTCTGAATTTTTTGATTTTTTAAAATTATTTTATTTTCTTTTGTTGCCCTTGTTTTATTGTAGTGATTATTGTTGTTATTGATGTCGTCGTTGGATAGGACAGAGAGAAATGGAGAGATGAGGAGAAGGCAGAGAGGTGGTGAGAAAGAGAGATACCTGCAGACCTGCTTCACTGCCTGTGTGTTGGTATGCATGAGACCCCTTCTGTTTCATTTGGTTTAAATCCCCCCTGCTTAACACTATTCTATTTACATAACCACTTCATTCTATTTACATAACCACTGTTAACAAGCACCTCCCTCCAGGGCATTGGTTCAATCCCCACTGTTTCATGATATGTTTTTGCTCCACTCCCCCCTCCTTGTCACACCCTGATCCCCTCTTTGTCACACTCTGATTTTCACCAGTCACTTTTCTCTCCACCCTCTCTATGTCACATCCTGTTTCCACCTTACTTGGCAAGTATATATAAAGACAGCATTGTGAGTTTTACAGTACTGTACCTTTAGTTTAGCTCAGCTCAGCTTAGATTGCGCTGCGTCCTGCATGAATAAAGAGATACTGCCTACAGCTCAACCATGAGTCCCTGGTCGTCTGTTACCCGCCCGTGAAGCCAGCCCGGCGAAAACAACATAACCCGGCAAAAACAACACCTGTGAAGCGACTCCCCTGCAGGTGGGGAGTCAGGGGCTCAAACCAGGATCCTTACTCCAGTCCTTGCGCTTTGTGCCACTTGCACTTAACCCATTGCACTACTGCCCGACTCCCGAAATCTTCTGAATTTTAGTTAACTTACGTGTGAATCCTCATAGTATTCCAAGAACATCCTCTAATATGTTGCTATTTATGGCACTATTCTGCTAGTCAAAAAATGTGAACAAGTGTGCAAATTACACTGGGAAAACACATACACAATCTTAATCATTCAATTTTACTTTAATTGCAATCATGTATACAAATTAATCAGTTATGTTGTTATGTTATTTATTTTTACCAGAGCATTGTTCAGCTCTGGTTTATGGTGGGTGTAAGGGATTGGGACCTCAGAGCCTCAGGCATCAAAGTCTTTTGCATAACTATTTTGCTATCTCCACATCCAGTTATGTGATTTCAGATGAAGCAGTGAGTAGAAATTTTATTCAAAGTAGGCAAAATACCGTGAACTATTCTCTTCCAAAATTGCTTAAAACTTGGAAGGGATGAGAGAGAGACAGGCTGTGAGTATGGATCAACCTGTCAACACCCATGTTGAGCAGGGAAGTACTTACAGAAGCCAGACCTTCCACCTTCTGCACTCCATAATGACCCTGGGTCCATACTCCCAGAGGGGGTAAAGAATAGGAAAGCTATCAGGGGAGGGGATGAGATCCAGAGTTCTGGTGGTGGGAATTGTGTGGAGTTGTACCCCTCTTATCCTATGGTTTAGTCAATGTTTCCTTTTTATAAATAAAAAATTAAAAAAAAAAACTTGGAAGGGATGACAGATTTGTTGTACTTGTCAGAGAGGCTGCTTTTTTGCAAACAACTGAGTCACAACTAAAAGAAAAACAAAAAAACAAAGAAACCAAACCACCAAATTAACTGCACTCACAAAATGCTGCCATTTGCTTTTTTGAAACAGAATCTTGGAAGGGTCATCAATCAGATGGGGACAGGGATGAGTGACGCTATGACAGCACAGTCAATATTAAGTCAAACAGGACAGGCTTGACTCCCTGTTTAGCCTTTTATCAGCTCTGGGTTTCTGGGAAGGTTACACAGCTGAGCCTTACTTTCCTCTCTATTAAATGGGCTTTGATGAGTAAATAGGGAAACACACACACACACACACACACACACACACACACGTTGCTTATTGCCACACTTGGTGCAAGCTAGATAAAACTCCTACAATAAAACTGCAAAAATAAATAGGCACATCAAAAGGACTATACTAACAACTTGCATATGACTGGGATGGCCAGGGTTCTCTCAGTCAATAGGTAAGTGGAAGAGTGGGGCTGTAGCACACCTGGTAGAGGGCACACTTTACTATGCACATGGACCTGGGTTCAACATCCTAGTCCCCACCTGCATCATGAGTGGTGAAGCAGTGCTGAAGGCCTCTCTTTCTCTCCTCTTTGCCTTACCTCTCTTTAAATATTTATTTTATTTTATTTTATTTTATTTTATTTTATTTTATTTACCAGAGTACTGCTCAGCTCTGTTTTATCATGGTGTGGGGCACCGAACCTAGGACTTTTGAGCCTCTGGCATGAAAGTCCTTTTACATAACCATTATGTCATTACCCCTTCCATTTATTTTGTTCTAATGAGATTGAGAGATTAAGAGGGAAAGACACACAGGAAAAGACTAGAGCGGTAGAAAGAAAGAAAGAAAGTAAGAAAGAAAGTAAGAAAGGAAGAAAGAAAGAAAGAAAGAAAGAAAGAAAGAAAGAAAGAAAGAAAGAAAGAAAGAGTGAAAGTGACCACAGCACCGAAGCTTCCTTCAGTGTAATGGGGACTGGGCTCAAACCTGGGTTGCGCACGTGGCAAAGCAGCACACTAATCCAAGTGACCTATTTCGACAGTCCTTTCCTGTCGAATAATAATTGCAGTTGTTAGTATTCACAATGTCTAGGCACTTTATTTTAATTATCCTTATTTATTTATTGGATAGAAACAACCAGAAATCAAAAGGGAAGGGAGAAGACAAAGAGGGAAAGGGACAGAGAAACACCTGCAACACTGCTTCACCCAACACAAAGCTTTCCCCCTGCAGATGGGGACCAGGGGCTCGACCTGGGTCCTTGTGCACTGTAACATGTGCACTCAACCAGGTGCGCCACCACCCGGACTGCCTTTAATTGTTTTCTTTTTATTTATTTATTTATTTTCCCTTTTGTTGCTCTTGTTGTTTAACATAGTTGTTATTGATGTCGTTGTTGTTGGATAGGACAGAGAGAAATGGAGAGAGGAGGGGAAGACTGAGAGGGAGAGAGAAAGACAGACACCTGCAGATCTGCTTCACCACTTGTGAAGTGACACCCCTGCAGGTGGGGAGCCAGGGGCTCTAACCAAGATCCTTAAGCCAGTCCTTGCGCTTTGCGCCATGTGCGCTTAACCTGCTGCGCCACTGCCCGACTCCCCTTTGTTTTCTAAGTTAATGCTTCTTTAGTTTATGGGCTAGCCTTGTGCAAACATCTGTATTCATCATTTCTCTTAGAGTTTCAGTTTCCAGAGAGTGCACTGGTCAACAGAAGACTGTTTAGAGATCAATTTATGTATTTACTCATCCAAGACAGGACTTAATTAAGCACTTATGTGCCAGGCACAATGCTAGGCCTTAGGAAACTACTGTTTTATTACAATGAAAATTGATTCTGGCTATTTATTTATTTATTTATAGCAAAGTTTGCTTTCTCTCTCTTTATTATTTTTTCGAACCCCCCCCCCCCAGTCTGCTTTCTCAGCTGGCAAAAGATGAGTATTTTACACAAGGAGATACAAACTCAGGATGACGCTGAATAGTTGTATAAATGGAGCTATATCTCTAGTAGGGTTGACAAGTATGTCTTCCAAGTTTATGCATGATTTCTCCACCCAGGAATTGTATGACACATTTAGTTTCCATGAATAGTGTTAGAGTCTGGCCAACTGAAATCCAGCCATCTTTGTGGGGGTTTTCTGGATACTTTCCACTATTGGTATTAAGATCAGTTTGGGGAGGAAGGCTGGAGAAATGGGTAGAGGAAATGTTCTCAAGTGAGAGGACCATCTGTAGGCACACCCCTCCAAATGCCAGATGTCATCTGAAAGTGACGGACACTAGAACGTTGGTGATGGTTAGGGGAATCTTACACATACAATTATAAAGCTAAGCTCCTGCAGTTTTACAGTGGTGTAAACCAGTGTTAATTTAAATTAAAAAAAAGTTTGGGAGTCTGGCGGTAGCACAGCGGGTTAAGCGCACTTGGCACAAAGCGCAAGGACCTGAGTAAGGATCCCGGTTCCGGCTCCCCACCTGCAGGGGAGTCGCTTCACAGGTGGTGAAGCAGGTCTGCAGGTGTCTATCTTTCTCTCCCCCTCTCTTTCTTCCCCTCCTCTCTCCATTTCTCTCTGTCTTATCCAACAATGGATGACATCAATAACAACAACAATAATAACTACAACAATAAAACAAGGGCAGCAAAAGGGAAAATAAAAAAAAACAAGTTTTACAGTAGGGCAACAAAGTAAAAACCCTGTGGTGAGGGGGAGGGTGGACATTCGGCTTCTTGGGGCGGTGGGCGGGTGGGACGGGACACAGTCTTTTGGTGGTGGGAATGGTGTTTATGTACACTCCTATTAAAGTGTAGTCATATAAATCACTATTCAATTAATATGAGAGGGGAAAAATTGATCATATGTCTAGAACTTTTTAAAACACAGACTGAGTCTTTTTAATACATAGGCTGAGTCTTTGATATGTTGACTCTCTCAAAAGCCTAGACCAGGGAGAACAGAAGCAACCAGTGACACCGCTATACATAAGATGCTGGGTATTACACAGCAAACCCTAACAAAGGGACTTTTCAAAGTTAGCCCAATTACCAAATAATGTGATGATAACAATAACCATGCATTGTCTTCTTGAACCCTAAGACAGTAGGAACCTCATATTTCCATTATAGAGCCTATATTTCCCCCAGTCCTGGAACCTTAGGGTGGGGCCCACTTACCTGCATGCTTCTCTCAATTCATACCAAATAATATTGCATCCCCTGATCACAACCTAATCAAACCAACGAGTGCCACCCCAGCATGCTTCACTTCAGACTTCAGGTGTGAATGACAACCCTTCAGCTTCATCACTCGAGTGAGACCTTTCCTTTCATAGTATTCTCTAATTCCATTCCAGGTGTTCCACTCCCCAATAAAGTCCCCAAACCTAGATGTAGACCAGGTCCCCTGAGATAGAGCATATGTTCACATGTGTCCATAAACTAGGGAAAAATATATACCTGAAAGCAAAAGTACACAAAAATATGCAGAGAGTACCACCCCAACACTTCATCTGCACTATTCCAGCCTTTAGGTCCATGATTGGTCAACAATTTGTTTGGCTTTGTATGTTAACTCTCTTTTCAGCCACCAGGTTCCAGATGCCAGCATGATGCCGACCAGACTTCCCTGGACTGACGACCCCACCAATGTGTCCTGGAGCTCTGCTTCCACAGAGCCCCACCCTACTAGGGAAAGAGAGAGGCAGACTGGGAGTATGGATCGACCAGTCAACGCCCATCTTTAGCGGAGAAGCAATTACAGAAGCCAGACCTTCCACCTTCTGCAACCCACAACAACCCTGGGTCCATAATCCCAGAGGGATAGAGAATGGGAAAGCTATCAGGGGAGAGGATGGGATATGGAGATCTGGTGGTGGGAATTGTGTGTACCCCTCCTATCCTACAGTTTTATTAATGTCTCCTTTTTTAAATAAATAAATAAATAACAAGTTTTAGAGGTGTTAGTACATATGTTACACCAACACAAAGCATATTTTGAAATGACTGAATGTCATTAAAACATGTTGTAGCTGTGTGTATATGAGTATACCCCAAATGAATTGAACATATAAAAATTAACTTTAAAATAGAATATATCACAGGATTAGCTTTTTAAATTGATACTATCCTTCATAGTCAAACCATATATACATCTTTTGCCTCCAGGGTTATTGCTGGGGCTCACTGCCTGCACCACTAATCCACTGCTCCTGGAGGCCATTTTTTTCCTACTTTGTTGCCCCTTGTCATTATAGTCATTGTTGCCATTGATGTTATTGTTATTGGATAGGACAGAGAGAAATAGAGAGAGGAGGAGAGACAGAGAGGGAGGAAGAAAGATAGACACCTGCAGACCTGCCTCACCGCTTGTAAAGTAACCCCCTTCATGTAGGGAGTCGGGGGCTTGAACCAGGATCCTTATTCCAGCCCTTGCGCTTGGCACTATGTGCGCTTAACCTGCTGTGCTACCACCCAGCCCCCAGTCAAACCATATTTTATGCATACAATTTTTTTTTCCTCCAGGGTTATTGCTGGGCTCGGTGCCTGCACCATGAATCCACCGCTCCTGGAGGCCATTTTTTCTCCCTTTTGTTGCCCTTGTTGTAGCCTCATTGTGGTTATTATTATTGCCATTGTTGATGTTGTTCATTGTTGGACAGGAAAGAGAGAAATGGAGAGAGGAGGGGAAGACAGAAAGGGGGAGAGAAAGACAGACACCTGCAGACCAGCTTCACCGCCTGTGAAGCGACTCCCCTGCAGGTGGGGAGCCGGGGGTTGGAACCGGGATCCTTACGCCGGTCCTTGCTCTTTCCGCCACATGCGCTTAACCCACTGCGCCACCGCCCGACCCCCTATGCATACAATTTTTAAGAATAAATCAATTGTATATATAAAAAAGGAGGCCACAGAACTTTGGTATAGGGTGCAATGATTTATACAATGTAGTTATGGGTGTGAAATTATACCCCTGAGGGTGGGGGAGACAGAATAATGGCTGTGAAAAAAAAAAAAAAAGACTTGCTTGGCTGAGGCTCCAAAGTCTCAGGTTCAATCCCTTGAATTACCATAAATCAAAGCTGAGCAGTGTTCTGGTAATAAATAAATAAACAAGATATAATGCCCGTAAAATCTTATTATTTTATAAAATACTGTCAAACTACCAATAATATAATACATACTTTTTAAAAAGCAGGTGCTTTCATTATAGAAGCCACCTTCTGTACCCCATAAAGAATTTTGGTCCATAATCCCAGAAGGGCAAATGTTAGGGGAAGATGACCAGAAGGCTCTGAACTCCAATTCCATCAGGACCCAGAGGGAGAAGAGGGGGAGAAAAAAAAAAAGGGAAGGACACTCAGAAGTTGTAAGTGTGACTTAGGAAGAGAAGGCAGGACCATAGCTGTGGGGGGGAGGCAAATATATGAAAATATAGATAGTTATAGAAATAATAGTCCATATCTGTGACCTTGGGCAAACTAATGCAATTTCTTTTTTTTTTTTTTTTGCCTCCAGGGTTATTGCCTGGACTTGGTGCCTGCACTATGAATCCACTGCTCCTGGAGGTTGTTTTCCCCATTTTGTTGCCCTTGTCGTAGTTGTTACTGTTGTTATAGCTGTCGTTGGGTAGGAGGACAGAGAGAAACTGAGAGAGGAGGGGAAGACAGAGGGGGGAGAAAAAAGATAGACACTTGCAGACCTGCTTCACTGCTTGCGAAGCAACCCCTCCTACAAGTGGGGAGCTGGAGGCTTGAACTGGGATCCTTATTCCAACCCTTGTGCTTGGTGCCATGTGCGCTTAAGCCACTGTGCTACCTACTACCCAGTCTCCTTAATGACATTTCTAATGGAGGGAATGGGGACACAGAACTCTGATGGTGGGAAAGGTGTGGAATTATATATACCACTGTTATCTTATAATTTTGTAAATCAATATTAAATCACTAAAAAAATTTTTTTTTTAAAAAGGGGATGCTTTAAAGTTTTCTAGTAACAAACCAAAACAAATACACTTAATAAAAAGACAATTTTTCATAATTAAATTAGTTTTTTTTTTTACTAGAATACTGCTCAGTTCTGGCGCTGTGGGGGATTAAACCTGGGACTTGAGAGCCTCAGGCATGAATGTCTCTTTGCATAACCATTATGCTATTCCCCCACCCAAATTTGTTTTAATATATTATTATTATTATCATTATTATTTTTTTTTACCAGAGCACACAGCTCTGGTTTGTAGTAGTACAGAAGATTGAACTTTGGGACTCAGTGCCTCAGGCATGTGAATCTGTTTACATAACCATTATGCTATCTTTTCTACCCTCCTAATTAAATTGTTGGATAGTGAAATACCAGTTTGGCAAAATGTGTGATTATAAAAGCTTCTGATGAGTAGGACTCTTCAGAATATTCCTTGGCCTTGGTCATGGAGAGTGTACATACATAGGCCTAGGTGTGGGGTGCACTCAGAATGGATTAATGAATGAAGGCAGGAGGAAGAAAAAAATGGAGGAGGTAGGGCCTCTGTAGGCACTGCATGCAGGTTATACAAGGCATAATTTCAAGAGGCAGCGCTGGCAGCACTGGGGTGAAATAAATGAATGGAATAAATAAAATCAATGAGAGCAGCCCAGAATTACACCTTGAGCCCTGAATACCTTTTGTTGAACTCTCCCTTAATCACAGTAGCCCCAGCTGGCACATCATCTTTGCACTATAATGAGCAAACTGAGAAGGTAAGTGACCCAATTAATCACACACACAAAAACTGCAGTAGCACCTATAAAAGGTCTGTTATTTTCTAAAACCCCATTTCCCATCTCTATTTAACATCAAATACACCAGTCCTACTTTTCTCCCAGTTCCCAGTAGCAAACATCTGACCCTGAAGTGGGGTCTAGGGTGTAGGGGTGTTAGAAGTGTGTGCATGTTTGTCTTGTAAGCTAACATCCTGGTTACCTCATTAAAAATCTTAAGAACAGGAAGGTCCGGCAGTAGCGCAGCAGATTGCAGCAGGTTAAGCGCATGTGGTGCAAAGCTCAAGGACCAGCTTAAGGGTCCCAGTTTGAGCCCTGGCTCCCCACTTGCAGGGGAGTCCTTTCACAAATGGTGAAGTAGGTCTGCAGGTGTCTATCTTTCTCTCCCCCTCTCTGTCTTCCCCTCCTCTCTCCATTTCTCTCTGTCCTATCCAACAATGACGATGACAACAATAAAGCAACAAGGGCAACAAAAGGGGAAATAAATTAAAAAAAAGTCTTATGAACAGGGTGAGGTAGTGAGTTTATCAATGTTAGAGTACATGGCAGACAAATGTTTACTGGAAGTTTCCTGGGCCCCAGTCATCATCTGTGGCCAGAGCTGTAGCAGTGAACCCAAGGAGCCCTGTTCTCACCTTCCTTAAGTAAGGAAGTGCAGTCCAGTACAGACCAGTGAGAAATATGATGTGTTTGGTGGCCTGGGACAAGGATATAGCCATTGACTAGGATCTTGTGAAAGAACCTGTTGGAGCCAGTTTAGGAAAAGCAGCACCCCGCCCACCTGCTGGACTCTGCAGGAAGCCAGGAAGGACCAGAGGCAAGGCCCCAAGCACTCCCTCCCTCCCTCCCTCCCTCCCTGACAGCAAAGGCCATAAAATGCACATGGAACACCAGAAGACAAAGGCTGAAGGACATCCCCTGATGACCCAGCTGCCCTTCCTCTAAAGGGACCATAAAGCTTGGAAGACCAGGGGGCTCAGGCCTTCCTCTCTCTCTTTCTTGGGAGTCTTCATGCCTGTATGGCTTGCACTTTCTTCTTTTTTTGCCCTTACTTTCTCCTAATAAATGCTCATCTCCCTGGAAAAAAAAAAGTGTGTGTATGTGTGTGTGTGTGTGTGTGTGTGAGATCTATTAGCTATGAATAAAGTTTTGCTTTCAGTGCTATATGGTCAAAGTTGCATTGGACAGCTCCATTTTATACCCTCCTATTCAGAACTCACTTTTGCCTTTGCCATTGACAGAAATGATCCTGGCAGGCAGAGTGCACTGAGGCATGTGGATACACCTGACTGCTCTTCCTGTGGGGACCAGCACTTGGTTACAGGCATGCCTAGTTGTTTCCTTGGGTCTATATGCATTAACTATTTCCTTCATCTTCTTGGGTCATTTATTGATAAACTTACTATGAGTATTGAAAAGCATTGAAAGTATAAAAAGTAATATAAGAACCTCAATTCCCATTCTACAATTTTACCTCCATTGAGACTAAAATTTTGTTTTTCTTTTTTTAAATTTCTTAAAAATATTTATTCCCTTTTATTGCCCTTGCTGTAGTTATTATTATTGTTGTTATTGATGTTGTCATTGTTGAATAGGACAGAGAGAAATGGAGAGAGGAGGGGAAGACAGAGAGGGGGAGAGAAAGATAGACACCTGCAGACCTGCTTCACCGCTTGTGAAGCAACTCCCCTGCAGGTGGGGAGCTGGGGACTCCAACTGGGATCCTTATGCCAGTCCTTGCACTTTGCACCACCTGAGCTTAACCCACTGCCAACTCCCCTTCAGAGTTGTTTTTAACCAAAGGTGTCGGCTGCAAATCGGAGGAAAGAGAGAAGAGATGCAGAGCGGAGAGGGAACACAATTCTTTATTCGCGTGGGCACCTCAGAGTTGGGTGAGAGTGCAGTGGTTCAGGCCACGTGGAGCTAGCCAAAATGGCCGCCTTGCAGCAACCTTCCCTGTGTCTAATCACCAAAGTGAAAAGCGGGCAAGAGAACAAGGGGCGAAAGAAGAAGGGCTTTATAGGGCAAAAACTGGGAGTGACGAGCTGTGACAGGATGGGTTGGGAAGGGCACTTCGAGAATATCGTATTAACTCTCGCAGGAACTGGCACTAGCTGAGGGGACATCTGCACAGCACAAAGCAGTTATAAATTCTGGCAAAAGGCGATAGTTAAATGCACTTTTATGGCCTGTCTTTCTTGTTTGGTGACATGAACACCTTGCACAATGGGGAAATTCAGGAATTTAGTAAGGAATTATTTTGAACTTGCAGAAGGGGTTATATAAGCATAGCAGAAAGCTGTAATAAGTTCAATTCCTGTTAATGAAATGTATTTTTGAAAACTTAATTGATGCCATACTAAAGCATTAAAGTACTCATTCACAAAAAAACGAGGATCAGACATTTACTGATTTACCTATTACTTGCCAAGGACCATAGTATGTAACCAGTGCTACTTTAACACTTCAAATAATGTACAAAATAAGGGCATTTTGTAGAGATTCTAGTTTTAATTTTACAGACAAAGAAACTTAAGAAGGAATAGTGTCAAAGTAACTCCACCTATTCACACAGTTAGTAAAAGACTGGTGGTTACACTGGCTCCACATCATTACAGGGACACTTAGCAGTGACATTTAAAACACAGGCCTTAACTATAAAGTATTTGCCAGTACAATGTTCCTAAAGGCTTGAAAGACTTTTACCTTTAACAGTAAATCATTTCTACTTACAACTTATGGTTATGCCAAGTTCCACGTTGTGCTTCTTGGGGAGCTTTACATGAAATGTCCCACTGCTTGGGATGACAGACTCTGCAATTTCAAAACAACAAAAGTATGTTTATAGAGGATCAGGAAGAAACAGAATGCCAACCAGTACAAAAGCACTGGAAATACTTATGTCATAACCACCTATCAAACTGTGTCATTGGAAATAAAGAGAATGCCTGTAAAATTCAGATATGCCAAACTCCTGGAGAACAACAGATGTTTTACCCATTGGTCATAGATTGTAATTCATAGTTGAGTTTAGTATTTCTGAATGCCCATTTGGGCAATGTCTTCAACAGATTTACCTAGGGAACAAGTTTAAATATATATATCACCTTGGAAATCACCCCAGATCTAAAGAATCAGACTCTGATAATAAAGGCCAAAAGTCAGGCAGGGGTAGATAACATATTAAGTATGCAAAGAGACTTTCATACCTGAGTCTCATTGCCTGTATAAGCCAGAGCTGAGTAGTGCTCTGGTAAAAATAAAAATAAAGCCCAGAAGTCTGCATCTTGAGTATGTTCTCTATATGATTCTCAGACATGCCAAGGTTTAAAAACTAATCTTGGGGGCCAGGCAGTAGCACTGTTGGTTAAGCACACATGGCACAAAGTGCAAGGAACCGGCCTAAGGATCCCTGTTGGAGCCCCTGGCTCCCCACCTTCAAGGGGGTCGCTTCACAAGCAGTGAAGCAGGTCTTCAGGTGTTTATCTTTCTCTCCCCCTCTGTCTTCCCCTCTTCACTTGATTTCTTTCTGTCTTATCCAACAACAGCAATAACAACAATGATAAACAACAAGGAAACAAAAGGGGAAAAATGGCCTCCAGGAGCGATTCCTAGTGCAGGCAGCAAGCCCCAGTGATAACCCTTGACACACACACACACATACACACACACACACACACAAAAAAAAAAAAAAAAAAAAAAAAAAAAACAGAGAAAACTATCTTAAAAGGCTGGCCTGTAGCACATCCAGCTGAGTGTTTAAGTTACTATGCACAGGGATGCAGATTCATTCAAGTCTCTGGCTCCCATCTGTGGGGAGGAAGCTTCACGAATGGTGAAGCAGTGTTGCAGGTCTTTTTCTCTCTCTCCCTCTCTATCTCCTACTCCCCTCTCACGTTATCTCTATCCTATCAAACAAACAAAAGCCAAAGCACAATCTTGAAATACAGTGCCCCCTGGGCGGTAGTGCAGCAGGTTAAGCGCAGGTGGTGTGAAGCGCAAGGACTGGCGTAAAGATCCCAGTTTGAGCCTCTGGCTCCCCACCTGAATGGGAGTCGATTCACAGGTGGTAAAGCAGGTCTGCAGGTGTCTATCTTTCTCTCCCTCTCTCTGACTTCCCCTCCCCTCTCCATTTCTCTCTGTCCTATCCAACAACAATAACCCTGGAGGCAAAAAATAAATAAATAAAGTCCCCAAAGTGCTAGGTTTGGACAGACTGGCGTTGCTGTGGAGGGAGGGGATAGTCAGAAATTGAATTTAACTCTAGTTTGACTCAGTAGCTAAGGTCAACACTTAAACAGGAACTCACCCCACCTTCCTCCTTAGCCTTTTGTTACAATGTCATGGTGGGGAGCAACGTGGCCCTACTGGTAGAAAATATTGTTTCTGGCTTTCTTAGCCTCCCTGACGTTTACTTGTAAAAAAGGCTGACATTTCCTGGGGGAAAGGGAGGGGAAGTTTGATCTGAGTTAAAGAACTCTAGCCTTGGATTGTGCAGTAAAGCACCTGTTGTTGTGGCGGTCTGGTGTCGGGCTGCACCACGGAGAAGAGAGTGGACGTCCAGAGCAAAGGGGTACACAAATCTTTATTATAGGATGGGGGTGGGGGTTGGTTCAGACCACGTGGGGCCAGCCGGCAATGGCCGTCCCCACTACCTGACCACGGGGGGGGGGGGGGGGGGGGAGAAGGGGGCAAGATCTGAGAGAGGGGGAGCTGAGAGCCCAGAGAGGGGGGAGGTGAGGGGGCTTTTTATTGGGCGACAACCAGGGGTGACGTGTGGGGCCAGGATTGGTTGAAGGGGGCACTGCTAGGATTTCGAGGGGCGTAGTAAAACCTGGGGGTGGAGACTGCATCAGAATAACTCCTCAGCAACATCTCCTTTTCTCTCTATGCAAAAGTTAGTGTAAGAAAACACTGAGTCAAGGATATGTTGCAAACGACTGTAATTCTTTCTGGAAGGCATTGAGAAGGGGTGAAAGGGAGCGACAAAAAGCAAAGTAAAGACTGACTGACTGGTGGTGCACCTGGCTTGAATACACACATTACTATGCTCAAGGACCTGAGCTGGAGCTCCGGTTGCCCACCTTGCAAGGGGGATGCTTCATGAATGGTGAATCAGGTCTGCAGGCGTCTTATCTAGCTCCCTCTCTATTTCCCCCTCTTCTTTCAATTTCTCTGTCTCATCAAATAAAATAGAAGGGGAGGGAGAGAGAAAGAAAATGGGAAAAATGTGACTGCTAGACATAGTGGATTCTTAAGAGTGCTGGCACCTAGTCCCAGTGATAACAAACAAACAACAACAATAAGAACAAAAGCCTGGAAACATCAGCATAAGGGAGATTATGGGGTGGGCAAGGTAACTCACTTTTATAGCTTGCTTTTGTTCCCCACTAGCTTTGCTAGTGCCCCAGTATGCACACCAAAAATGAACTACATTAGTTGTGAAGTGGGTAGAACTACCAGGCCTTCAGGCCCTTAGTGCAATTGCTAACCACGAATCTAACACATTCTGAATCTCTATAAAGCAGAGGTGGAGGTAGGGACTGGCCCAAAGAGGTACTTGCTCTGTCTTTTTTGCTCTTTCTGGTCTTTCGCACTCTCCTGTGAGAAATTTAGGCAAGCCAACCTATTACAAGGCCAGAATCTGATCTTCCAACTTAGAAGATTTGACACAGGCTGTTCTTCTTCTTCTAGCGTTTGCCCTTCTTCCGTAGCCAGTCAACAGCATCAGGTTGAGCCTGATGTAAAGTTTCGAGACCTCCTTTGAATCTGGAGAGGTGGCAGTCGTTGACTATGTGGGTCATAGTCTGTCTGGAGCCGCAGGGGCAGTTCGGGTCGTCTCTGGCTCCCCAGCGATGGAACATAGCGGCGCACCGGCCATGGCCTGTTCGATAGCGATTGAGGAGGGCCCAATCATAACGTGCTAGGTCAAAGCCGGGTTGACGCTCGCAGGGGTCTGTGATGAGGTGTTTGTTCTTTACCTCAGCTGACTGCCAACTCTGTTTCCAAGAGTCTGGAACAGAGAAGTTCAGTGTAGGCGTAGGGGACCAGATTGGGTAACGAGACGTCAAGCGTTGGACAGGGTGGGCGAAGATATCCGCGTATTTAACACAGGCTGTTAAACCGGGGAACACAATAAAAAATTGATTTCCTCTGGCCATTCAGGTTTCTAGAAGGTCACGTGTGTAGAGGGATCTGGGACAGTCGTCTCAGTCGTAAACAGTCCTGCTAGGTACAGGCAAGTCTTCCCTCTTTGGTTCTGCCTTCCACACAGTTCTTCACTTGCTGGAGGGAGTGGGGTAGTCTCCTTTCTCCATCTCCTCCCAGTCTTAACTTTTCCATCTCCTTAGGTGTGACCAGGTTGAGTGTCACAGCCTTTGAGTTGATGCTTCTGGCCTCACTACTGTCCTCAACTAATTATGATAAGCCAGCAAGGACCCATGTCTATTTATTGGTTTGTTTGTTCAGTAAGATCTTGTATCCTATGCTACAAAGATTTCAGTTCCTCTAACAGATTTTAAAAAGAAGCTTTAGAGAGAACAAATGACTTGGCTATTTATGGAAGTCATTCCACATGGGCTTGTTTTAAGAACACATTCTCTGTGAAAGGGGTGAGGCGCATATTATAGGTTTGTATGTATCTATCACAGTATCTACTGAACACTGGTTTTGGATAGTTACTATAGTAATATGTTGCTTTTACAAATTTTTAATGCAGGGAAACTTGACCAAGATTAACATTGTTAATGACACTGGAGGAGATACTATTGCTTTCTGAAAAGTTAATGTATCACATTAGATAATATAAGATTCAATTTTCACAAAGATGAACAACTAACAATAAACGAATCCTTGCTCAAGCAACAGTTTCATTGTAATCTTTAAATGTCAACATGATTTATCTATCCACACATATATTTTTTCTTTTACAATTATTTGGTTGTTAAAGTCAAGGCATATTTAATTTGGAAATCCTAGTAAAGAGAAAAAAGATGCAATATTTAAGGAAACAATAGGCTCAGAATAAGTAAACAGATTGTTTATTTTGTTAAACTCCCAAGTGATTATTTTGTGCTTCCCTATTTTTGCTTTATTTTTGTTAATACTATAATTAAAAACACATTTGGGTAAACAAAGGCTCCCTTCTTCCCAATTGGTCTACTTTTTCTGCTGGAAGCATGCACTGTTGGCACAGTAAGATAACCATCTTATCATAATCCATCAATCTGGACACCCTAGTGAGGTTTGAAAAATATTAAGGGATCCTAAGGGGGGGAGTGAATAAATGTTTAGCTACTACCTACTTAGAGAAGAGCACTGAGGGCCTTGGTAATGATGGCAAATATCATCTGACAAGACTGTCACTAGGATTTCTTTCCAGAACAAAGCTGTATTTCTTCCAACGAAAACAACTTTGGAGTTAAAGTAGAAACAAATGTTCACAATATTGTAGGTTGGTGTTTAACTGGCCAGATGGAAAAAGGCAAATTCAGATTGTGTACACATGCACGGCCAAAGATAAAATTTACTATTTCATAAGACAATGTATTTAGTAAGGACTGCAGTAAAGAATATATATATATAATACAAACAGTGTACAAGGACCCAAGTTCAAGCCCCTGGTTCCAACCTACAGGGAGGAAAGCTTCATGAGTGGTGAAGCAGGGCAGCAGATGTCTCTTTTTATCTCTCTCCCCCTCTACCTTCCCCCTCCTGTCTCAATTTCTCTGTCTCTATCTGATAAATAAAAATAAAAAATATTTAAAATACATGCCCTTATTTACAAGTAATCCCATTAATGTTACTACAACACAGTGTAGTAGCACTCATTTCAAGAGATAGGCTAAGGCAAATGTGTACTCACAGTCAAGCTTTTAAACCATTTTCTACATTATTTAAAGTGTTTACAAAACAGAGATACCTTATCTCTGAGACTTAATAGTTTGGCTCCCCCTGCCCCCACTATCACTGGATCTTCATCATTTCTGGTCAACTTTTTCATATAGGAAGAGACAAAGAGACAGAGAGAAAGATACCATTGCACTGAAGCTTTCTTCTCAACGTGGTGGGGCTCAGACTTGAACCCAGCTTGTACACATGACAAAGCGAGCACACTTTTCAAGTGTACTATATTGCTGGCCTTGAGCCCAACAGTTAGAGAATTAATATCTGGGTATATTTCTAGGGAAGAATCTTATATATTTATTTATTTACTGGTTTATTTTTTTTCCCCTAGGGAAGAATTACAGAAGCAAGACAGTTCACATGAAGCACGAGTGACTTCAGCAGGGTAGTCTTTGGGCCTGGTTCTAGCCCTTTCAAACTCTCATATGCCACTCTGAATACTCTCAGTCTTGAAATAGCTTGTGTACCTACCAATGTTCCAAGTTCTCCATTGGCTAAAATATTTTTCAGACTCTAGTAAGGGGTGAGGAGATGAAATGATGGGAGCATTTTCTTTTCCTAGACTTAATCTACATAATTTCTAGCCAGTCGAAAAGTGAGTTCCAGATGGTGAGGTGAATAAAACATTGGACTCTCAAGCATGAGGTTCTAAGGTCCGGCACCACATGGGTCAGTGTGATGATCTGAATCTCTCCCCTTCCCTATCTTTCTAATAAATACAACAAGCCTTAAAGAAAAAAAAAGGAAAAAGGGAATCCGGTGGTAGCGCAGTGTTTAAAGCACAGGTGGCGCAAAGTGAAAGGACCGGCGTAAGGATCCCGGTTCAAGCCCCAGGCTCCCCACCTGCAGGGGAGTCGCTTCACAGGTGGTGAAGGAGGCCTGCGGGTGTCTGTCTTTCTCTTCCCTTCTCTGTCTTCCCCTCCTCTCTCCATTTCTCTCTGTCCTACCCAACAACGACAACAATAGAACAACAAGGGCAACAAAAGGGAAAAATAAATATTGAAAAACAAACAAACAACTGTACTAATTTCTGAAACCATCAAGGCACAGGGAGATGACTTTAAGAAGCTTTTCCTTGTCCTTCATTAAGCAAAACAAAAGGGTTTAATAGATTTAGTTTCTACTTTTTAGGAGCTTGAGAACAAGATATTAAAACATTTAATCAACCAATATTAAAATAAGCATATATGTTGAAAGGATACAAAACTTTAAAAAATGTACTAAAAAGTGTTTACAATACAAGTAAATACTTAGTTACTGTTTATGGAGAAGTTCAAATTGTGCTGGTCTTTCCCTTGGGCTACAGTGTACAGGCTAGCAACCTTTCCTCAACATTGTCAGTCATGCAAAGGCTCAGGAATGCAGCTATTTCATGTGATGACTGTCATTTCTGTGAAGAGGCATTGTGACATGAATGCAGGAGACTGGCTACCAGTCCACAGATTGGGAGCTAATTAACTATTTGCTGTGTGGCTCTGAATTTCCCCTCTTGAACCCCACTTTCCCTGTTTACAAATAAATGACGGTGCTGATTTTTTTTTTTTTTGTATTTTATTTAATTTATTTATTCCCTTTTGTTGCCCTTGTTGTTTTTTATTGTTGTAGTTATTATTGTTGTTGTCGTCGTTGTTTGGATAGGACAGAGAGAAACGGAGAGAGGAGGGGAAGACAGAGAGGGGGAGAGAAAGATAGACACCTGCAGACCTGCTTCACCGCCTGTGAAGCGACTCCCCTGCAGGTGGGGAGCCGGGGTTCGAACCGGGATCCTTATGCCGGTCCTTGTGCTTTGCGCCACCTGCGCTTAACCCGCTGCGCTACAGCCCGACTCCCGACGGTGCTGATTTTTTAAAATATTTATTACTTAATGGATAGAGGTAAGAGAGAAGTTGAGGGAGAAAGGTGAGATAGAGACAGATCGGCAGACAGACAGACAGACAGGTGCACTAACAGCACTGCTTTGCCACTTTCCCCTGCAAGTTGAGACTGGGGCCTTGAACTTGTCCTTGTGCACTTAATGAGTACATTCAACTTGGTACACTACCACTTGGCCCCAAGGGTGTTGAATGAAGAGTCCTGCAGCCAGGGAAATAGTGCAGCTGATGGCTGAGGGTGCAGCCGAGGCTTGTAGTGCAATCTCTGATACCATGTCTGTTCTCTTTTTCTTATGTGAAATTCTATCTCATGAAATAAGTAATATATAATTTTATGTGATAAATTACGTATATATGTGTGTGTGTGTGTGTGTGTGTGTGTGTGTTATTTGTAGGGGCCAAGGGGTGGTGCACCTGATTGAGCACACATTATACAATGCACAAAGACCCAGGCTCAAGCCTCTGGTTCCTACCTGCAGGGGTAAAGTCTTATGAGTGGTACAACACTGCTGCAGTTCTCTTGATCTCCTTTCAATCTCTTCTTTCCTTTTCAATTTCTCTCTATTTCTACCCAATAAAAATAAAAATAAATAAAAGCTATAAAAATAATTCTTTATTTTGGTTTTGCCACCAAGGTTATTACTGGGACTTAGTGCCTGCATGAGTCCACCACTCCTGGCAGTAATTCCCCCCTACCCATAGACAGAAGATGAGAGAGAAAGGGGGGCAGAGAGAGATAGAGATAGACAGAAAGAGAGATAGAGAGAGAGATAGAGAGAGAGAGAGAGAGACGGAGAAATACTGCAGCACTATTCCACCGCTCGTAAAGCTTTCCCCCTTGCAGACTCTCCCATCTGGTGGTTCAAGGCCTGAATGCAGGTCCTTGCACATGGTAATGTGTAGGCTCTTCTGGTGCCTCTTTATAAAAAGATTTTTAAAAGTGTTTTCACTACTAGTGTTCTGTGATTATAGTCAGCACATTCTGGGCCAGTGCACAACCTCCACTTTGAAAACCACATCCTCATTGTCACTATACTGACCTCTCACATGTTCTTCTTATTAGATTCAGCTTGGCCACACTTGACTAGAAGGGGAAGGCACCAAACCTAATCTGGAGCAATTACATTCTTTCTCTATGGAGCTGGACACGAGAACTAGTTGGTACTGGCTGGGTACTTTATTATTATTATTATTATTATTTTTATATAAACACCATTCCCACCACCAAAAGACTGTGTCCGATCCCAACCATCTCCCACCCCCGCTGCGCCGGGAAGCCCAATGGCCACCTTCCCCTACTGGCTGGGTACTTTATTAAGGATAGAGATATCATATTCAATCAAAAATCAGAGAGAGAGATAGAGAAAGAGAGAGAGAGAGAAGTCTAAAGACAAATGGAGCAGATGTGTATAAACAGGCAGCAAGGAGAGGTTAGTGAATCTTGGGAAACAGCAAAAATGAAATCAGTTCTTGATGCAAAAAGAAGTCCCTGACCCCAGTCCAACTGCACTTCATTCATTCACTAACTCACTTACTACGCACTGGCTGAAAGCTTCCTGTATTCCAAGTATCACTATGAACTCCAGGAGCATATTCATGAACAAAAGACACGAAGATATTGATGTGATTTTTCTACTGGACAACACACACACACACACACACACACACACACACACACACACACACCACATCACAGAAAGAAAAGGACTATGAAGAGCCATAATTCTGGATAAGGACATGGAAAATTATAAATGGTCTGGGAAGGGTTCAAGAAACAAGTAACATCTGAAGCAAAGACATTAAGTGAATGATCCATGGAACATGGTGGGGGAAGGGCTGCTTCTCAGAGGAATGACTTCTGCAGAGCTCCTTAGATGGGACTGTGCCCAGCTGATGAGGAACAGCTAGTTCAGATAAGTCCTCCTCATTCCAAGCCCTGATCTGCTGAAAAACCTTACTGTCTGGGTGGGTAGTGCTTTAAGCACAATATAGCCTACCTCCACACCCCCTTCCTGATCAAGGCTGAATGTCAATCTCCACTTTAGCAATTCACTAACCTAGTCTTCCCTGATCAGCTCTAAAATTCTAAACTCACATACGCCACTTTAACTAAGCATAAGTCTAGACCTGGCCTCTCGGTCTCTTGGACCGTAGGACCCATCTCACTTCTTTCTTACCTTTCCCCTTTTCCTTCCTGCAGACCCCTCACTCCTTAAGTCTACTCTTTCCTTCCAGTCTGTCCAGCTGGTCGTCCTTTATTTCTCCCTCAGGTTAGATTTTTTTCTTTTTTAAATACTGGCTAGTATGTGTAATGTGTCACCGTTGGAACTAAACAGTCTGGGTAAAATATCTTTGTGCTATCATTATTATGATATCAATATTATCATTATAATTATCACTATTATTATTATATCACTGTTCTGGTGATATCATAACTGCGGTTTTCTTTTAGAAAGGTTAAATGTGCTAGTGCTCCACACAGTGACTAGTGAAGTGTCATGGTAGAGTACTCTTGACAAAAAGTGCCACAAACTTAAGAGCTTCCAGATTCTGCCTGGTTCACCATCCAGACTGAAAAATCCCTCTACATGCATTTGGCTCTTTTGTTTGTTTGTTTGTTTTTTCCACTCATGTCTTCCTAGGTTGCTGACCCTTTGCTTGACAGTCCTTACAGGAAATCCCTTTTCCTTCCTTCTTTTTCTTTTTTTTTTCATTCCTTTGTCAAAATACTGCTCAGTTCTGACTTACATGGGATTGAACCTGGGGCTCTGGAGTCTCAGGCATGAAAATCTTTTTGTATAACCATCACACTATCTCCTCCTGCCCTTCAGTTTTTTGGACAGAAAGAAACTGAGAGTTAAGTGGGAGATAGATAGATAGATAGATAAAGAAGACACCTACCCCACAGCTTCACGGCTCATAAATTATTCTCTCTGCAAGCGGGGACTAACAGTGTATGCACTGTAATATATATGCTCTATCAGGTGTGTTTCCGCTTGGCCACTTAGATGAACGTTCTAAAAAGTGCATTAATATTTCTATGTCCTTCTCTTCAAAATCAGAGAAGAGGTTTTCTACTTTTTTTTTTTGTCTTAGGTTAGTTGTCAACCTATGTTCTAGATAACTTTCCTATCCCATCATTTGGAGACCCAGCTCCATCAGTTATGCTTTTTTTGGTTTGTTTTCTTCCTTCATTTCATTCATCCTTATTTTACAATCTTAATTGAATTTCCTTCTATCTGTTGCCCTATTTTCTTTCATCTTGAGCAAAATTTCAAAGTTAAAAATCTTCTTTTTTACGTTTTCAGCCGATCTTAGATGGACCTTGAAAAATTCATGTTAAGTGAAATAAGTCAGAAACAGAAGGATGAATATGGGATGATCTCACTTTCAGGCAGAAGTTGAAAAACAAGATCAGAAGAGAAAACACAAGTAGAACCTGAACTAGAATTGGTGTATTACACCAAAGTAAAAGACTCTGGGATGGGTGTGTGTGTGTGTGGGAGAATACAGGTCCTTCAGAGGACCTAGTGGGGGTTGTATTGTTATATGGAAAACTGAGAAATGTTATGCATGTACAAACTATTGTAATTACTGTCAAATGTAAAACATTAATTCCCCAATAAAGAAATAAAACAAAAAAGAAAGAAATTTTAGGGGAAAAATATTCTTTTAAATTTCAGATAGCGGGAGTCGGTGGTAGTGCAGTGGGTTAAGCGCAGGTGGTGCAAAGTGCAAGGACCGGCATAAGGATTCCAGTTCCAGGCCCCCGCTCCCCACCTGCAGGGGAGTCGCTTCACAGGTGGTGAAGCAGGTCTGCAGGTGTCTTTCTCCCCACCTCTGTCTCCCCTTTCTTTCTCAATTTCTCTCTGTCCTATCTAACAACAATGACATCAATAACAACAACAACTGCAACAACAATAAAACAACAATGGCAACAAATGGGAAAATAAATAAATAAAAATAAAATAATTTTAAGAAAAAATAAGAATATAAAAAATTTCAGATAGCGAGAGATAGAAAGATACCACATCACCAGAGCTTCCCCCTGACACCATGACACTTCTATGTGGTGCTGGAGTTCAAACCCAGGCTCTATACATGGCAATGCATGTACCTTGCTATCTTCCAGTCCAGCAAAAATTCCTTTCTTTCCTCTCTCTCTCTCTCTTTCTTTCTTTGCCTCCAGGGTTATCGCTGGGGCTCCGTGTCTGCACTACAAATCCACTGCTCCCATGGCCATTTTTTTTTTTTTGATAGGACAGAGAGAAATTGAGAGGCAAAGGGGATATAGAGAAGGAGAGAGACAGAGAGACACCTGCAGTCCTGCTTCACCTCTTGTGAAGCAAACCCCTCCCCTGCAGGTGGGGGGCCAGGGGCTTGAACCAGGATCCTTGCACGGGTCCTTATACTTCATACTATGTGCACTTAACCCGGTGTGCCACCACCCAGGCCCCTTGCAAAATTTCTTAATAATAAAATTCTTATTATTCTCTAGGGCGAAACTGTCGTTAGCTGGAAATCATTGGTTAGAGGACAAGACAATATAAAACAAAGCACAGAGCATACAACTAAAGGAGTTCATAGGGGCCAGGTGGTGGCACACCGGGTTGAGTGCATATGTTACAATGTGCAAGGACCCAGGTTCAAGCCCCTGATCCCCACCTGCAGAAGGAAAGCTTTGCAAGTGAAGCAGTACTGCAGGTCTCTCTGTCTCTTTTCCTCTCTATCTCCCCCTTCCCTTCGATTTCTAGCTGTCTCTATCCAATCAATAAATAAAGATCATAAATTAAAAAAACAAGTAAAAGGAGTTCAAAGAGGAGCCAGTAGACACCGTTGCCCTCTTTTATCTATTTGCTGCCCTTCCTCTGACAAATCTTTCTTCAAAATCTAGTCTTGGCAGACAACATGCATAGTTTGTCTACACTTCTTCACTGTCCCCTCAGCCTCAGTTTACTGTGCTCTGTTGTCTGCTCTCCAGCTCTCTGACATCAGAGCACTAGGCCATTCTAATTATCATACCCAGTGGACACTTGTTGCCTCACATGACTTCCACTCTCAAAAGTACCTTTAGGCATTCGTTTATGACTTTTGCCTTGGAATTTTCACTTTGACTTCCAAAATGCCAAGTCTATTTGTTTGCCTACTGCCTCTAAGTGCCCTTTCTTTACCTCCCTTCCCCTTTATTATTTTCTTTTTACCCAGGGTACTGTTCAGCTCTGGTATATTGTGGTACAGGGGATTGAACCTGAGACTTTGGGGTCTCAAGCATGAGAGTCTCTTTGTATAACCATTATGCTATCTCCCCCACCTCTTTTCCTCTTTAAATCTCAGTACTCCTTAGGCAAAGTCCCTTCCTCAACTCTCTTCTTTTTACTACTTTTTCCTAGTAACCTCCTTTATTTCAACATATTTCTTTTTTAAAAATTTATTATTATTATTTATTTTCCCTTTTGTTGCCCTCATTGTTTCATTGTTGTTGTACTTATTACTGTTGTTGCTGATGTCGTCATTGTTGGATAGAAGAGAGAGAAATGGAGAGAGGAGGGGAAGACAGAGAGGGGGAGAGAAAGATATGTATGACTATGTGAAAGCTTGGTAGATCTTAGGGGAGCTCTCCCATCCGTGGATGGAGGTCTAGAAAGACACCCCACTTGTTAGCTTCTCTCTTTATAGAGATGAGCCAAGAGGAAAAGTCTCCCAGACTCAGTTTCTCCTTATTAGTCTCTCAAGCTCACAGAATGCCTACTGCCTCTCATACTTAGTTCATTCTCTTGCTAGCAGACTAAGTGGCTGCTTGCTTCAAAGTTCATTCAAAGTTCACACATTCACTATAACTTCACCTTTTGATCATATAGGAGAACACATTCTATCATACACTCCTGCCAGTACCCCAGCATCGACCCCATATTCTATTTCCTTGTGCTCTTTGATATCTGTGATTTACATCAAGTTTTGTTTTTCTTCTTCTCTACCTCACCTTACTGGTTTAACCCCTATGCTTCTCTCAAATACCGTTAGATAATTAACTTGCCTGCATCATGGAAACTAATTGTCTTGACCTTTATGTATCTCATCAATTCTTGTCATACCAACCCCCTACCATGGGGGCAAGCTGACCTTTAAGAAACCTGTAATTTCTGACATATGTGAAAAATGTTCTTTGTTTAACTCAGTATAAAAGCTTGTACCCCTCTCCAAATAAGTGGATGTTCGTACTGGAATATCTCCAACGTCTCTTTCTATTTCACACAGTCACTAGAGCTGGTGAGGGAGGGTCGGAGGCTTACCCCCCCCAATTGGAGCCACTCCACATGAGTGCTGGCAAAGATA